>NC_039284.1:1739188-2039188 GCF_003368295.1 Carassius auratus
TGTCTCTATTTTTGCAATCCGTTTGAAATTAATTATAGATTAATTGAAATAAACCGTCTGCTTTACGCACACGTGAAGTTAGAAATAGCGCATGTTACGGAGAGAGATTTCTTTCTTTCACACCAATAAATTAAACTTGCATCCAGTTACATGAGTTCATTGGCAACAAAGTGACATTTCTGATACTCGGGCGAACTCTGCCGGTACAAATGCGTATAGCCTGAAAAACATGATTTAAAAAGAATAGATGGAATTGCTTTTTCTGTGACACAGAAACAAAGTTTTGGATTATATTACGGTGTGTGTGTGTGTATGTATACCACACATACACATATATATATATATATATATATACGTTTTTGACATGATATACAGTTAAATGCAGTTATAATTAGCAATGTGATTAGGCTATAAACGATAAAAACGAATAAGGAGCAGCAACATCATCAACATCAACAACAACAACAACATATGATAATAATAATCTTTGATTACTTTTATTTATTATGGCGAGAATGACAAAAAGGTTTTAATCTGTCATGTGGTTATGCAGATTTCATAAACAGAGATTGCTATTTCATGATAAAGGGAATAATATCTTAAATCATTTTCGAATATCACTAGGCTTTAATAGCAAGGGGAGGATTGCACCGCATGAAACATCACAAGCAAGTTTACCTTTAGCGCGAACACGCGCGCACACACGCAAGCATTTAATCTTTGCACAACCTACTTAACGCACTGGACGCGGAGAGGTCGAGTGATAGTAATAAACGCTCACCTGGCGGCTGACGGAAGAGGGTAAGTGGTGCAGGATGCGTTAAGACACCGCACCGTTAATGAAACTTCTCCAAATGAAAGTAAGCACGCACGCACCGATAAGCCCGATGTGCTTTATATACCCGAAGAGCAAGCACTCCTCTTCTGATATGGTCCAAGCACGTTTGCATAGCTGGCTCTGCCTTAGATTTGCTACTAACATTGCATGATGTTTGTTTTCCCCCTGCAGTGACGTGAGACAAAATATTGGCCATATGTTCTTCGGCAATAAATTGGTCATGAGAGCAAACATGGTTGCCTCATAAGAGCGCTTTTAGCTGATCCGTATTCAACGATTCATGCTACACTATTGACCAAAGAACTATTACAACCTTCTGTGTCGTTTTGATACTCTTAGGCTGTGAATTGTTTATTATATCAAATAGCCTACAAAAAAGTTCATTCACGTGGCTTTGGTAAATCCGCGGCTAAGAATGTCTATGGCAGAAATCTCTACAATAAATTGCTTGGTTGCCATGATGTTGCACGGCCAAATGAGCTGATATGGCATGTTGTGTTGGTTAAAGCCCCGTTTACTTAAGATATTCTTAATGCATTTGTTGATATTAGAGGTCAGAGGACTCAGGTCTCATTCGTGGTCTACTCAAGGTGTGAAGACAATGTGCATATAATCTATTAATTCCGAATATGGGTAATTAATAATTAATTAGCAGATAAAAAGTATGAGGATTTGCTAAGTTATGACTCAGTAATAACTGAAGTAGGCCTATTACAGATTCCACAGATGGCTAATGCTAAGAGCAATGCTTTATCTAGTGCTTAAAAAGAAAATGTCTATTTAATTGACATGCATCAGTATTTGTCATAATTTACTATATAATACAGAAATGCAACTCTTGAACTTTACATTTTTATTAGCTTGCAATGAAGAAATATCTTTATATGTTACAGTACAGCTGAAAACCTAACTTTTTTTTTTTTTAAATAGAGGTCTTCTTGTAAGACATTTTATCACAGGATCTAATTTGCAACTAAGAGACAAATGTAGACCTGTATTGTCTGTCATTATATCTAGGCTTGCACAAATAAAATTAATGATTTTATTTTTATTTATTTTTTCAGCACAAGGACAGCATCTACCAAAACAAACCTCTGTATTCTTATTGACAGCTGAAAAGAGATTTTATTGTGGGCAATGTGGAATCTTTCCATCACAATGATGTTAAATACAGAGAGAGCAACCATCAATCAGTGGAGGAATACATCACCACAGGTTTTAGTTGGGCACCACTTTACGGGTAAAAGACTTAAGATTAGCCTCATGTTATCCTTGCTCTTGAGAGCAATGCCAGAGTGAAGAATACACATAAATAAATTGGACTCATCACTGAATTCAGATTCCATATTAATCTAAAGTACCTGGTTTGACTAGCAATATATTCATGAAGCTCCTTGCTGGTACAAAAATCCTTTCCACTCATCCTGTTGTGAATCGTTGTGCAGTGGGAGTCCTATTATGGCCGCTCAGAGGGCTCCCTCAAAGACCTTCAGAGCAAGAATGGAGATGATAGACCCTTGTGGTCAAGCTATTAAGAAATATCCCTTGCCAAAGCCTGATGACTGAAACACTTCAAATGAGATGGACGGGCACATAAAGACACCAATGGCACACAATTCTTGTCTCTATCAAGTTTTGATATATCAGCCACTTGAGGAGGGTCGCTCATACAGAGAGAATGCTTCTCCAAACACAAATGCAACTGAGTGCTTCACTCGTTCTCAGCCAAGGGTGCACTTTTTGGGGAAAAAAAAAATCTTTAATTAACATCAGGGCTTTCACTACGAATGAAGATCCTCTGCCTGGGAGCTGTCCACTCTTTACTTTTGGCTGGAGGTAATGGCCAATGCTCTTCACTAAAAAGGTGCCATTTTATTTGGTTCTCTAAAACGCCATCCCGTTAATCGTTCATGAAGATTCCAGGTCTCATGAATGGGGTTTAAGCGACATGGCTTGACACTCAGGGGTTTCGAATATCTGCATGAGATGAGCACGAGGGCCACGGACTGCACTAGAGAAACAGGAGATGTGAGATATGAAGAGGAAGTTTTTAAAATGGAAAAAACTGAAGCTCCTTATATGTGCAGTTTATTAATACAGGATGTATGAAATGAACAGTCCAAAGTCTGTTGCATCACCTTGTGGTAGTTACTGCAAAAAAAAAATAAATAAAAAAAAATGTATTGTCTCCATTAAATATTTTGCTGGGAAAATGTATTGGTTTAGAAAGTGCAAAATACAAGTGACCAGTGGTTCATTACAAATTTAATCTCCTTCATGAACTCTTGAATTTGTTTATGCGATCTGTTCAAAATATGAGAATAGTTGTCACGTGCAGCGTTACAGGAACGAGGCGATAGAACCAAGTGCAGGTATGTTTCTTTAATAAGGGTAATCCAAATGGGTAAACAAGCCAAGCAGGGTCAAAACCAGAATATCCAAAACCAAACATAAACAGGACACGAACACAGGGCAAGGCAAGACAAGGCAAGAGTTGACGGACATGTAACGCTCAGACATTAAACAGGGACTCCGTAACAAAGACAGAAACAACCCAGGTATTTAAAGACAGGTGCAAACGATGTAAGTGGAAACAGCTGAAAACAATGAACAGTGACAATAAGGGGAAGTGAGGAGGTTCAGGGGGAGGGATGGAGGGCCAGACAAACTGAGGGGAACAGACAGAAACATAACAGAACTCAAGTACACAAAACAGAAGTCCATAAGGAACACCATGTGGCGCCCACCAGGGCAGAGCAGAAGACCACCACAGCCTTGTGGTCAAAGCCAGAGCCCTCCAGGGCGGAGCGGAAGACCACCACTTCCACGTGGTCGCCGCCAGAGTCCCCCAGGGCGGAGTGGACGACCACCACGTACTTGTATTCGAGGCAGGAGTCCTGCAGGACGGAGCAGCAGACCACCCAGTGACTTGACTTGGCTCTGGAGGGTCATCGAACACCTGACTCGACTCTGGAGGGTCAGCATCGGGCACCGCCTCGGCATCAGCACCACCTCGGCCTCCGGAACAGCATCAGGCACCGCCTCGGCATCGGGCACCACCTCGGCCTCCTGAACAGCATCGGGCACCGCCTTGGTATCGGGCACCACCTCGACCTCTGGAACAGCCTCGGGCACCACCTCGGCCACGGCATCTGGCACTGCATCGGGAGCAGCATCGGGCACCGCCTCGACTGCCGGAACAGCATCGGGCACCGCCTCGACCTCCGGAACAGCATCGGGCCCCGCCTCGGCATCGGCACCACCTCGGCCTCCGAAACAGCATCAGGCACCGCCTCGGCATTGGGCACCACCTCGGCCTCCTGAACAGCATTGGGCACCGCCTCGGTATCGGGCACCACCTCGACCTCTGGAACAGCCTCGGGCACCACCTCGGCCACGGCATCGGGCAACGCCTCAACCACCGGAACAGCATCGGGCACCGCCTCGACCTCTGGAACAGCCTCGGGCACCACCTTGGCCTCTGGAACAGCATCGGGCACCGCCTCGACCTCTGGAACAGCATCGAGCACCGCCTCGTCCTCCGGAATAGCATCTGGCACCGCCTCGGCATCGGGCCCCACCTCGGCCTCCGGAACAGCATCGGGCACTGCCTCGGCATTGGGCACCACCTCAGCCTCCGGAACAGCATCGGGCACCACCTCGGGCACCGCCTCGGGAACTGCAACGGTCCGCTCGGGAACATCCTCCTGGACGGCAGCGGCCCGCTCGAGAACGTCCTCCTGGACGGCAGCGGCCCACTCGGGAACGTCCCCCTGGACGGCAGTGGCCCGCTCGAGAACATTCTCCAGGCCTTGAGGAACGGTAGACAGCCATCTCCTCGTCCTCCGTCCTCTATGATGGCGAGTCAGTGGCACCTTGACTGGCGACTCAGGCGTTGAGTTGGCCATCTTGTGCTGTGGCGCTGGGTTGGCGGCCATCTTTTGCTGTGGCTCTAAGCTGGCGCCCATCTTGTGCTGTGGGGCTTGGCTGGCGGCCATATTGGGCTGTGGCACTGGCTCAGCAGGTTTGACGTGAACAGTCTTGCGAACTTCTAGGATCTGTCACAGCGTGGAGAAATACTTTAAAAAAAGAGTCAGCGGCCATCTTGAACTTCGGAGCTGAGCTGGTGGCCATCTGGTACTGTGGTGTGAGGCTGGCTTCCATCTTGCCTCAAGGTGCGGGGTTGGTGGCCATGCACCGCAGCGGTGCTGGGTTGGCGGCCATCTTGTGCTCTGGAACAGACTCGGGCACCACCTCGGCCAATGGAACAGCATCGGGCACCGCCTCAGCCTCTGGAACAGCATTGGGCACCGCCTCGGCCTCTGGAACAGCATCGGGCACCGCCTCGGCCTCTGGAACAGCATCGTGCACCGCCTCATCCTCCAGAACAGCATCTGGCACCACCTCGGCATTGGCACCACCTCGGCCTCCGGAACAGCATCAGGCACCGCCTCGGCATCGGGCACCACCTCGGCCTCCTGAACAGCATCGGGCACCGGCTCGGCATCGGGCACCACCTCGGCCTCCTGAACAGCATCAGGCACCGCCTCGGTATCGGGCACCACCTCGGCCTATGGAACAGCATCGGGCACCGCCTCGGAATCGGGCACCACCTCGGCCTCCTGAACAGCATCGGGCACCGGCTCGGCATCGGGCACCACCTCGGCCTCCTGAACAGCATCGGGCACCGCCTCGGTATCGGGCACCACCTCTGCCTCCTGAACAGCATCGGGCACCGGCTCGGCATCGGGCACCACCTCGGCCTCCTGAACAGCATCGGGCACCGCCTCGGTATCGGGCACCACCTCGACCTCTGGAACAGCCTCGGGCACCACCTCGGCCACGGCATCGGGCACTGCATCGGGCACCGCCTCGACCACCGGAACAGCATCGGGCACCGCCTCGACCTCTGGAACAGCCTCGGGCACCACCTTGGCCTCTGGAACAGCATCGGGCACCGCCTCGACCTCTGGAACAGCATCGAGCACCGCCTCGTCCTCCGGAATAGCATCTGGCACCGCCTCGGCATCGGGCCCCACCTCGGCCTCCGGAACAGCATCGGGCACCACCTCGGCATTGGGCACCACCTCAGCCTCCGGAACAGCATCGGGCACCACCTCGGGCACCGCCTCTGGGACTGCAACGGACCTTGACTGGCGACTCAGGCGTTGAGTTGGCCATCTTGTGCTGTGGCGCTGGGTTGGCGGCCATCTTTTGCTGTGGCTCTAAGCTGGCGCCCATCTTGTGCTGTGGGGCTTGGCTGGCGGCCATCTTGGGCTGTGGCGCTGGCTCAGCAGCTTTGACGTGAACAGTCTTGCGAACTTCTAGGATCTGTGACAGCGTGGAGAAATACTTTAAAAAAAGAGTCAGCGGCCATCTTGAACTTCGGAGCTGAGCTGGTGGCCATCTGGTACTGTGGTGTGAGGCTGGCTTCCATCTTGCCTCAAGGTGCGGGGTTGGTGGCCATGCACCGCAGCGGCGCTGGGTTGGCGGCCATCTTGTGCTGTGGCGCGGGGTTGGCGGCCATCTTGTGTTGTGGTACTGGGCTGGCGACCACTTGGTGCTGTGGCGCTGGGCTGGTGGCCATCTTGGGTTGTGGCGCTGTGCTGGCTTCCATCCTGCCTCTTGGCGCGGATCTAGCGGCCATCATGGGCAGTGGCGCCACCATTGCGGGCGTGCGCTTCTTCTCACCTCTCCGTCCACCATGGTGAGACGGTGGCTCTGACCCATTCCACAGAAGCCCCGGATCAAACGGAGGCCATGGTTGAGAGCGATGCCGAGTCTCCTCTCAACCACTCCCTCCTCAGCAACCTCCCCTGGTCCCCCAGAAAACCACCAGGCGAGATCCCTCAAAACCGCCTCTGTCCCGCTCTGTGGCTGGGGATGAGGCATGAGCAGTCATACCGCTGGTTCTATGTGTGACGGAGTCCTTCTGTCACGTGCGGCGTTACAGGAACGAGGCGAGAGAACCAAGTGCAGGTATGTTTCTTTAATGAAGGTAAACAAGCCAAGCAGGGTCAAAACCAGAATATCCAAAACCAAACATAAACAGGACACGAACACAGGGCAGGGCAGGGCAGGGCAGGGCAGGGCAGGGCAGGGCAGGGCAGGGCAGGGCAGGGCAGGGCAGGGCAGGGCAAGACGGACATGTAACACTCAGACATTAAACAAGGACTCCGTAACAAAGACAGAAACAACCCAGGTATTTAAAGACAGGTGCAAACGATGTAAGTGGAAACAGCTGAAAACAATGAACAGTGACGATAAGGGGAAGTGAGACCTCTAGTGGACACCCAGGGATACACAGACCAGACACTGTGACAATAGTCAAATGTTCAAATGTTCAAATGTTTGTTTTTTTGTGTGTGTCTCCAGTAGATTTTTTAAAAAAAGGCTCAAATTCAGCCTGTCCAGAGTGTGTCCCTGCCTTCAACACATTATATCTGAGAAATAATCACCATTGCACACTCCCACTGATTCTATAAAACACATAGGTATAGAAGAAGGTTGGATGGATGTTTAGAATTGAATGAAAGTATGAGAATGGAAATCAAAACATTAGTATGAAGCACAGTCAGCCTTAATATTTTTGGCTGCAAGCAAAATGCGTCATTTGATATTGTCTGATATTGTTGTTGATATCTGATTTTTGATGTATTATGTATTATGTTTATATTCTTTCTGTCATCATCTTCTCAAATAAACCGTAACCTTGGATTGGTGCTTTTTTGAATGAAGGGTTATATCCACTCTCAAGTTAAGAATGTGTTGAAAGGATTAGTTTCACAATCACTCTGTTCTGTCTCAGATTTTAGAAAAATGTCTGGTTGCTTTAAATGTTGTTACCAAGAAAATGTGTAACTGTGGTTACTGTAGCTAGATCAACAATGGACATCTTACACACCTGAGATCAGAGAGGAAATAGGAAGCATATACAGTAGCTTTTGAACAAAGCATCAGTGCAGTTACTATACAGTATGTGCAGTTGTGAGACCTTCTTTCCTTGGTGAAGAGAAAGTATAGTAAAACTTATAGGCAAAACTATATCAAGTGGCCTCTGATATAGTTCTGCTGCTTATAATTGAAAAGCTTTCATTCATAACTGCTAAATTCATCCAACTAGCAGCTGCACAAACAAAAGTTAAAACAAAACAAAAAAAATGCTGGAAGAATCAATTATTAAAACTCAGCTTCTGGAGCCCCACAGCAATTTTTATTTTTCCTAATGATCGGTCTTCCCTCAGATCATTAGTAACTCCAAGACTTGAAATGGATGTGTCAGAAAAAGAAGACATTCAAAATTTGCTGCAGGAGCAGGGTTGAAAAGCACTGATGTAAACAATAAATAATAAGATATTTGGATAGCAGTTCATAGAAACTACTGTCACTGCAGATATAGGCGGTATGTATTTTGAAAGTTTTGATAGCACATCTACAAGTAGTTAAAAATGAAGAGAACCCAAGCTTTTATTATTACTTATTTCAACAAGGATGCATTCATAAGGTAATTCACAAGTCAAAAATTGAGCTTTCCAAAATACTCTTGCAGCTAAGAACTTTGCAATCCTTTATAACCGGAAAACAGTTTGAGCCAGTTCAACAGATGACATTTTGTCAACTTTCTGAAACTTTTCTGCTGCACTATTTAAGTCTTTAAGGCCTGATAAGCTGACATGATCCATCTAATATACAATCTTGAAAATATTTGTTTGTGGGAGACGACTGTAATTCTCTTGCAGTAGTATATGTTGGTCTTATCGACAAAGCTTTTACTGTTTACATTCTTTACAAGACTCATCATGCACACATGGTAATCATTATTAACTCTCTTTTTCTTTCTCACACTCCCTTCCTCTGCTCATGCGTCTGGGTTTAAGGCAGTTAAATGTTCATCTCTTTTGAGGCCAGGCTACGCTCCTGCTCTTCTCCAGGTAGAATGGCTGTACAAAAAACCCCCAAAAAACAGATGACCATGGTTTTAAGGAGGCTCTCCTTGAACCATACATCACCCTAGAGAGACACGTTGCCCATCTGTGTTTTCTGAAGCCTTTAATTAACACATCCCAAAAAAAGAAAAGCAAAAAATTCAATGTCCTCTCCACAGATGGGCAGCCAAATTTCAAGATAATTATTCTGGAAATATACTCTTTATACTCTACCATTGAGGGCAATTAGCATTTATTGCGAGGAGGTGAAACTTTCCTCAAAAGCGGTCAAGATGACAATTTCGAATGAGAGATGGAAATCCATTTAGAAAAGGAATAAGACTCGCGTCCCCATTCTGTAATACTGAAAAGGTGCTTTTATAAGATGATATCTATTGAAAAATAAAATGCCAAGGTCACAAAGAGAACTCCAGTAACCTTAATTGGCCATCTCTTTTTTGTTGTTGTGTATAAACACGAGTACTCACTTCTGTCCCAACCACATTTGGTGCTCAATAAGGCAAAACACTCATAAGCGTTGATTTGTATGACAGATAATGGTTATAAAAACCTTGATAGGGCACTTTTTTTGTAAGTATGTCTTTGTGGGAAATCCAGTCAGTCTATGCTGGCTTCCAACTGTTACATGTAAAAAGCTTAGGTGTAGTAAATGCAACATCTATGGTGACTGCTTATCAGAATAATATTTCTTAAAAAGATTACTGACTTGTGCCAGGTGCTCTATTCCATGCTCCACATCTTCATCTGACCACCTGAGGTGATCTAAAACAAATGATTAAAAAAGAATAATAATAATAATAATAATAATAATCACCTATCAAATTCCAAAGCAGCATACATTTTTTTATGTATTTTACTATTATTTAAAAAAAACAACAACCCTAGAATTGAATGATTGTGGCTTCTAATCAGGCATTTGGTGAACAATTTCTTAACTTTTCTTTGCTACGCTAAGGCCTCTTTCCTGTGCACAATAAATGGGAAGCTAGTACAAAACTATACAGGTCCTTCTCAAAAAATTTGCATTTTGTGATAAAGTTCATTATTTTCCAAAATGTAATGATAAAAAATAAACTTTCATATATTTTAGATTCATTGCACACCAACTGAAATATTTCAGGTCTTTTATTGTTTTAATACTGATGATTTTGGCATACAGCTCATGAAAACCCTCAAAAAAAAATCAAAAAAAATTAGCATATCATGAAAAGGTTCTCTTAACGAGCTATTAACCTAATCATCTGAATCAACTAATTAACTTTAAACACCTGCAAAAGATTCCTGAGGCTTTTAAAAACTCCCAGCCTGGTTCATTACTCAAAACCGCAATCAATGGGTAAGACTGCCGACCTGACTGCTGTCCAGAAGGACATCATTGACACCCTCAAGCGAGAGGGTAAGACAGAGAAAGAAATTTCTGAACGAATAGGCTGTTCCCAGAGTGCTGTATCAAGGCACCTCAGTGGGAAGTCTGTGGGAAGGAAAAAGTGTGGCAAAAAACGCTGCACAACGAGAAGAGGTGACCGGACTGAGGTAAACTGAGTCAGGTGTAGAAACATCCAGAGCCACCGTGCACAGGCGTGTGCAGGAAATGGGCTCCAGAGAAGCAGCACTGGACTGTTGCTCAGTGGTCCAAAGTACTTTTTCGGATGAAAGCAAATTTTGCATGTCATTCGTAAATCAAGGTGCCAGAGTCTGGAGGAAGACTGGGGAGAAGGAAATGCCAAAATTCCTGAAGTCCAGTGTCAATTACCCACAGTCAGTGATGGTCTGGGGTGCCATGTCAGCTGCTGGTGTTGGTCCACTGTGTTTTATCAAGGGCAGGGTCAATGCAGCTAGTTATCAGGAGATTTTGGAGCTCTTCATGCTTCCATCTGCTGAAAAGCTTTATGGAGATTAAGATTTAGTTTTTTTCAGCACGACCTGGCACCTGCTCACAGTGCCAAAACCACTGGTAAATGGTTACTGACCATGGTATTACTGTGCTCAATTGGCCTGCCAACTTTCCTGACCTGAACCCCATAGAGAATCTGTGGGATATTGTAAAGAGAAAGTTGAGAGACGCAAGACCCAACACTCTGGATGAGCTTAAGGCCGCTATCGAAGCATCCTGGGCCTCCATAACACCTCAGCAGTGCCACAGGCTGATTGCCTCCATGCCATGCCGCATTGAAGCAGTCATTTCTGCAAAAGGATTCCCGACCAAGTATTGAGTGCATAACTGAACATAATTATTTGAAGGTTGACTTTTTTTGTATTAAAAACACTTTTCTTTTATTGGTCAGATTAAATATGCTATTTTTTTGAGATAGGAATTTTGGGTTTTCATGAGCTGTATGCCAAAATCATCAATATTAAAACAATAAAAGACCTGAAATATTTAAGTTGGTGTGCAATGAATCTAAAATATATGAAAGTTTAATTTTATCATTACATTATGGAAAATATTGAACTTTATCACAATATGGTAATTTTTTGAGAAGGACCTGTACTGCTGGAAGCTGAAAATGGAAAACATTGTAGCTATGCGACCAGTTCTCTGCAGAGAGGCCGTACTGCTACCATCTAGTGGCAAGAGCGCCACCATGCTCTAGGCCTGCTGTTCTGTAAAAGTATACCAGAAGACCAGCACCATGTCTCACCATGAGGTAATTATTTCTTTTATCTACAGGTCACAGGTTCCCACATTCTCATTGGCCAGCACCTAATGGGCCATTATTTGAATAAATGGGAGTAACAGGGTGGGGCTGGTGACCCCCGTCAGAGCCATGAGCCTCTCCATATTGGCACACCTGCCGAGACAAGGTAACGTTTATCTGTGACACCTCCCAGAGCAGGAAGAGAAAAGAGACCCGATGCTGCTGTCAAGGTCAGGGCTCCAGGTCTAGCCTGGGCTCACTGCATCCCAAATCCATCCATTTGCTAGAGCCATGCACTTCTGGTTGCCTGGCTACCAACTAATAAAGGTGGCAAAGCATGGTATCATGAGAAACAGAGGTAAGATGTTGACTTTGAGATAAGTACCTCTTGAAATTAAACAGTACCATCACATCACATTATAAATAGCATTTTCAGAGGTGAACTTACCATGGCCCATAAGCTGAAAGGGAGTAAAGTCTCTGTTCTGCAACTCACATAATAACTCTAATTTGCATAACAGTTAGGTTAGTTAAAAGCAAATACTTATTAATGTTTTAATTATACCAAGTGAATGGGACAATTTCATTATTCCTGTTTTGGGCTATTTTTCTGTGTTTGAGTGTGTGTGTGTGTGTGTGCGCTTGAGGCTGGAGCAATCAGATGCCTCTTTATTAAAGTAAACAAAAAGATAATTATGTGTTCTCCTCGATAAATGGTATGGTGTGATGGGAGCTCACAAAATCACGGTGGAAATGATAACTGGAGAGGGAATGTCTCTTAGTGTACTCTGTGTCTGTTCCTCTCTCTTTCAGTGGTGTAAAGTTCAAGGGTAAGGGAAATGTTTTGATGGCACTTATTATAACCAATTGCATCTGCCACAAAAGTGACTCAGAGTGAGCGAGCGTCTCAAAGGGACTCTGTTTGGGCCAGAGCAAACTTTCTCAACCCACACAGGTTCTGTGCGTTTCACCCACAACTAAGAGTGAATCTTCAGAGTGAGTAAACAGAACATCCAAGGAAAATAAATAAATAAACTATTGGGAAAAAAATAAGCATTTTGGATTATTTTAACAGTAGGCACAGCCATTTGTATATTTCTGACTCAGAAAGATATATATTCAAATATACTAAGAGATCTGAGATTAATTTATTTTCTTTTTGTATTCTCTTATGCAATTTTTTTAACTTGCGTAATCAAAAAAATAGATGTAAACTAAAAAAATAAAAGCACACATCTTCCATTAAGCAATGAGAGTGTCTATGCCAATGTAAAATGTGTGTAAGTTATAGACTACACTCTAAGTAAAGTCTGTGAAAACAGGGCCTGATGTTTTGTATTAATATGAAATAATAAATGAAAGGAAATGTTAAACTCAACGGAAAATGTTTGAGTTTATTGTAAGACTTGTTTTTTTTTTTTTTTTTTACATTATGCATTGGAATGAATGAATGAATGAATGAATACAAATGGCAGGTTAGAAAATATGGTCACACTTTGTTTTAAGTTCCAATTCTCACTATTAACCAACTACTAACTACAATTTTTGCTTCAATAAACTCCTAATTTGCTGCTAATTAATAGTTTGTAAGGTAACTGTTAAGTTTAGGTATGGGGTAGAGATTAAGAGATGTATTTATTATTATTATTATTATTATTATTATTATTATTATTATTATTATTATTATTATTATTATTATTATTATTATTATTATTATTGTAAAACGGCCCGTCAAAGTGTTGTATAGTCATATAGTAGCAACTCTCTCCCACATTTTTGGCTATTCTAACTTCACTTATCATTACAGGATCATTGTGAAATTAATACTAACCACAGAAGAAGCGCATAGTGCAAATAATCATTAAAAAAAACGAAAGAAAAAAGAGAGAAAATACACTGCAGCAATTAACATTTTGTCAGAACCTAGTAAATTACATGTTATTTTGCAGCTCTACTCCTATGTGTCACTGACTGTTTCTCACATGACATAGAGTGATGGGCAAATGGTAATTTTGAGCCCTTACAACGAGGCTTAGCTATTTCAGAAGTAAGGGGAACAGAAAGGTCAAATTTAATAATACTTGTTGTTATTATTATTATTATTATTATTATTATTATTATTATTATTATTATTATTATTATTATTATTATTATTATTATTATTATGAATGAGGCATACAGTACACTGCATGAGAGTGTTTACACATCGGTCCTGACTGCATCATTGTTTTTACTGGGTGTGTTTAGGGAATATCTGCATTTGTTCTCATGTGAAAATGATGTCACTGGTAGGGAGCACTGACAGCCGATGCAATTAAGAGGATGAAAACACCCAGAGCAAAGGCTGTGTACATAGAGAGAGACTTAGGACAATTGCCAGGGCAAGCCCTATTCAGGCCCACATTTCTCAAGCACTGGCCTGGGGTCTTCCCTAAGCACCAAGAAGGGCTTTTGAGAGGGGTCCTTGGGTGAAAAGAGGATGGTTTATGTTGGAATGTAAATGTGTGACCAGGGAGGTGGACAGAAGGTGTTGTTAGTATGTGGCAAAGTGGCTCTGAAGGGCCCAACTCTTGTTGTTTGTGAAAATCGATGTGTCAGGCAATTATGCCGAATGACATCTCAAAAGATGGCTGATGGGGGTAGGGAGGGTCTCACTCTTATTTTGGACACTTTAACTAAAGGCACAACTTTGTATGCATTGCAGAATGCTAATTGCTATTTATATTATATTATATGAAGTACACATTGCAAATTGTGGACAATGTAAATAATAACTTTTCACTCACACAATACAATATTCTCCACATTTGATCCACTAAATAGAATAGTTTATTTATTCAAAAATAAATGAGTTAACAAGTATCTCCACATTTCTAGGGTTTGGTCTACCAATGACAAAACATGCTTATGTTTTTGACAGTTAAACTATATGTATATATAACTTTGAAAGCATCTAATTCAACCATAAACCTGTGTGAAACTGAGCAAAGAGTCAGCTTAGGTACCTATTTTATGTCCTAAACCGCTGGTTTAGACTCCCAATGCTGTCTGCTTTATCTGCCACCCAGGTGTCACACCAGACCCCCCCCCCCCCCCCCCAACACACAGTTTGTTTCTTCATCAAACAGTTCTACATTACCATTTTTTCATTAACAAGACACTCTTATCATTCAAATTGTAGATTATCACTTGTCCTTTAGCAACACAGGTTGCCCTTGACAACAACGAGGAGGTGGTGTTAAAGAGTTGTCTGGCAGTTGAAGGTACAGTGGTTTAACCAGCTCTGAACACACTGCAGTCACCATTTAGTTTATTATACAGGTTAACTAAGAAACAAAATCGCACACACTGATGCTGAACGTTACACTTTTAAAAATAAAGGTACTTTATTGGTTCCACGAAGAACCTTTAACATCCATAGAATCTTTCCATTGCGCAAAAGGTTCTTTGTAGTCAAGATTAATAAAATATTCTTCACACTAAAAAAAAAAAGGTTCTTTTAAGATTGTTCACTAAAAGGTTATTTGGGGAACCAAAAGGGTTCTTCTAAACTATTGCTGTGAAAAACAAAAAACTTTATTTCTAAGCGTGTAGCATGGCATCAAACACACTCTTAAAAATAAACGTTCTATATCGGCATCAGTGGTTCTATGAAGAAACTTTAACATCCATGGAAATTTGCATTGCACAAAAGATTCTTTACAGTGTTTTTTAAATGTTCCTCACAATAATAATAAATAATAATAATAAAAAAAAAAACAGTTATTTTAAGAATTGTCAATTGAAAAGTTATTTGGGTAAAACAAAATCATTCTTTATGGCTATCTGCTGTGAAAAATCTTCTGCAAATTTTTTTATCAGAGTGTTATGGCTTTCTGTGACAGTAAGTTACCTGTGGAAGGACCTCCTTGTTTAGGTGCAGTGGGATTTATAATAAGAAATAGTGGAAGATAAATTCTCCCCTTAAGTCATATAAACATCTATGTACACTAATAGGCGTAATGTAATAATAATATAGAGATATATAGAGATATATAATATAGAGATATAATTACCTATTGCAACAATAAAACACTTCAGAAAGCACCAGATCTGACTTAATGCAAAGATTAACTTCATGCGAATGAACAAAGGGTTTCAGAAATCATTTTGTGCACTAGCAGCATGTGCAGTATAATATACAGAATGTATTTTCATGGTTGGCTTCATAGTTAATAACACAGAGTGTTAGCAAGTAACTTGTAGGTTAAAGTGTTATGGTGGAATTGCATATTCACTGGGTTTGTGATATTATTTATGTTATTGCATTGGGTACAGTCAAGTGCCACAAGTTAAGTTTTGGCAAAATTTCTAAATGTATGTTTTTATAAATAACTAGATAATCTGAAATTCTGTACTTCATCCAGTTGTAACTAATGTCACATGATATAAATTTAATTCACCAGCAGGTACATAAGAATACAAGACAGAAATTTGATTAAAAAAAAGATGCACCCTCAATACAAAGCTGTTCTATTGGAAGTTTTTTTTTTTTTTTTTTTTTTTTTTTCGTCTGTCGTGAGTCATGTACATAGGAGTGAACTGGTAATGTGTGTCACTGTGGGCTCATTCACTCATTGGCAGTTTGTGACAATCAGTCCAGAGAAGATAAGAAGTTGATGGATGGTCTGTTGGAAATCACCATCTCATTAAGTCACATGAAATAAGACAATGAGTGTACAACAGCCTTCTCTTTGAGTGAGAGAAAAAAAAAAAAAAAACTAAATCTTGCTTTCCAAAATATATTTATATATTTTTAATGTGTGTGCTTTTATTAGCCAGAAATGTTCACTTCAAAATGAATGGCACATTATTAAGTCTTCTAGTGGCTCTTAGGGTGTTTTATCAGGGGTTTGTATCAGTGTGCAATTCATCTAAAGCCATTCTTCACTCTGAATATGTTTTATATGAGGCCCCATTTATCATCGCCTGTCAGATCTTGAACACTGCTTTATTCGGTGTAGAGTTATAAATTGGAATCATTAAACAGTTTTTCATTTAATCTGATGCAATAACTGCCTCTCTTTTATTGCCCCGTGAAAGGAAAATAGTAAATACAATTGTCTGTCAAGATGAGCTGAGATAGTGGTGAGAAGGTAAGATCAATGTCATGGGGGGTTTTGGGAAAGAACTAGGCTGAAATCAGAACATGCAGTTTGGAGAAGCACCATGACACTCTACTGAACTCCATAACAAATTCACAAATTACAAATCTTTGTTTATTCCTCTAGAGTCTGTCCAAAGGGCTGATGTGAACGCAGTGCACACTGATACAAAGCAGCAACAAACCATATAATGCCTGATCTCTGTGAACTCAATCAGATTTTAAATTGTGTTAACCAGACCTACATCAGGTCAATATAAAGAGATTTGGTTGGATTCATTTGGTACATTATAAAAAGCACCATGGAGAGTTCCACTGTAACTCTTCTGTGAGAGAGTTACATTTCAACACTTTGATTTTGAGCAAGTGGATGGATGAATAAAGATAAATGAAATACAATCTATATTTCTAAATTAGAATATAGAATATTTAAGTCACCTTTTGAACAATACAGTACAAAAATGTAATCTTTATAATCTATGTTTGTTTAGATTAGTATTCATGTTTGATGGGAGTTAGGTTGGAAAATCAGCTTATACTCTCAGAAAATAAAACAGCATATATTTTTGAATGGTGTATAAAAACAAACCAGACCGAGTGAAATATCAAGGTGAAGGAAAACAAACAAACAAACAAACAAAAAAAATTACAGGGCATTTAGATTTTAGATTGACATCAAAGGTTAAAGGATGGCACATATGACTGATGAATGCAGGGATGTAAAAGAACAGAATAAAGGAATGTGAAAAAAATGCAATGTACACTTGAATTAAAAACCTTAAGTTATCATATCAAGCAACCTGCATACAGCAGAAAAATAAGGTCAGAAAAAAAAATCTATTTTCTTATATTTTTTTCTTTCTTTTTTTTTTTCTTTATTTTCTTTATTTTATTTTTTTATTTGGGGGGAAAAAACTGGACTTCCGTTCAAACTGTAATGAGAATTAGGCTTTACATATTTTAGAGGTTTCAGACCTTGCAAGTCTAAGTTTCACTCTATTGGGAGAAGACTGCCACCTTCTGGCCTTATGTTTTATTTCAGATTACTTCATTCATGTTATTTTATTCTTTAATACACAAATCAATTCCAAGTATGTGTCGTTAGCAGATCGATCTGTACAGCTGAGAAAGTCTTTAGTAAATGTTTTTCTGTCCTTTTTATTCTGCGCATCACAGGCAGCTTCTTTCATGGCGTGGTCTAGTGTATATAGGCAAGTTTGGCCTAGAAACATAAGAAAACCCTTGGCCTTGTAACTTGAAAGTTAAGAACTCAGTTACAGGTGTAGAGCAGCATGTGAGGGTCAGCAACTTACATTTCACACCTGTTTTTTTTCTGACCCACTTCCAAAGCAGTAGAGAAGTCCACTCTCTATCCTTCACTGCCATCTTCTGGTCGCTCAAATGAAGACTCCCACATCTCTCATCAATAAAAAATCTGCAACACTAGTGGTAAACGGTGACATCCAAAGCTTCACACACACACACACACACACACACACACACAAACACACATATAAATATACATACACACAAAGTTTTTACAGAGTGCAATAAACAATACAATTTCAACTGTTAAGCCCAGAGCTGAAATATTAAAATTATTATTAATCAGTATTTTTGTGAGATTGCCATTCATACATAGGCAATATTTTGCTGCTCTTATAATGAAACATGTATTTATAATGCGCTTTTCTAGTACCCGACGCATTACAAACATGTTTTTTTTTTTTTTAATTAATTCATAAAAGCAGTGTTTTGAATGTATTAGTTTGTTTTGCATATTAAAAGTCTATCTTTATGTAGGATAGAAACAACTAATTTGGCACAGTAAACCTAACTGATAATTAGTTGTCTGCCACTGAGGTTAAAACGTTGGTGATTTGTGTAATCTGTATATGCATTCTCTCCCCCCCAACACACACACCCTGAGGTGCATTGGTAAAAAAAAAAAAAAAAAAAAAAAAAAAAATTACATAATGCAATTATATCTTCATATCCTATTCTAACCAACCAATTTGAGCTATTATTTCTCTATATAATTTAAAACTGATAAAGTTAAACTGACTTCTATGGCCAATGTGATCGTATTTAGCAATATAAGGCAGCAGCTGAACTTTGTTTGTTTGTTTGTTTGTTTATTTTATTTCTTTATTTATTTTTTACCAACAATTAATTGTTGTGAATGCTGTAGTATATTTCTCCTAATGCTATGTCTCCTTCATTGCCTGACTGCTATCATGTCATCACTCATACCATCTTATCTAGATTCTCACTTGAGCACTTGATATGACTGGAGAAAGGGGAACAGTTTTTTTTCCCCAACTAATGTCCAAATATTGAGCCCAGATATTGAGACAGTACTTAATCAACAAGTCGGACAAGAAATGCATCTATAGACTTGCCAAGCAACACTGCATTGTTCAGGAAGTCATGCTAATGGAGTTTTTTAGGGGGCAGATCAAATAAACTCATTAAATTCTCGGTCAACACAGCTGATCAGTCACTGAAGGAAATCGTTGAAATAATCTCTTCTTGTATTGATTCTAAATATTTTAACTGCACTGTGAAACACACTTGTCACATGACATTCGACATTATGGTCAGTATTTGTATTTCATTCTGGATAGTTTATTCTGATGTTTAAATAATAATAATAATAATAATAATAATAATAATAATAATAATAATAATAATAATAATATAATTTTGTACTAATTTAGTAATTTAGATAACTAGTACTATACTAATAAATACTAAAACATGTCATGCACAAGACTGAAATCTAATTAAAAGTTATACAAAAGTTTCATTATTTTGAGGGGGCTTGTAATTATACTGTCATAGACAACAGATAATGGCCACTTTTCCCGGTACCACTGAAAATCATATTCAGATAATCATATTCAGATGAACATAATTTACATTGTAATTTATGCAATACATGATTAATTTCCCAATATATATATATATATATATATATATATATATATATATATATATATATATATATATATATATATCTATATATATATATATATAGCTTTTGGTACGCAATATGGATTATTAACATAACATTAATTCAGCTAAAAATCATTAAAAAAAAAACACTCTCAGGTTGGTTCATCTTATTCATATGCAAAGTACCTTTGAAAATAAGCAACCTGGAGGCGGGACTTATTTTCATACAGCTGCCATATTGAGCCTTGCCATTTAAGCACTGCAGATTCTTTTTCTTCCTTCTTTACTGTCTCTGGCTAAACAAAAGCCAAAACTTTTGGCAGTATGCAGGAGTATTTCTCCCAGACATGAAAATAGTGTAAACATACTATCAAATGAGATTGTTTGTATATTTTGTTGATAATTAAATATTATTTTAACTCATAGTTGATGTGTGTTATTTCTGGATAGTAAACTACTTGCTCTGCTGATTGGATTGATTTCTTAGGTGTTTCATTGTCATTTACATTCATGTTTGCGAGCTTCTTATAGTGAATTTTTAGCCTTGTATTTAGTGTAAAAAAACATATTCAGATTCAGGTTAACAACCTTTGGATTTCATTCTTTCAATTTTGTACTGATGATTGACAGTGAATCACTTAAGTCTCATTTAATAATTAGCATGATACCAGGCATATAATAGACACAGCTCTTCTGAGTAACTGGAGGCTGCTGTTAGAATATGCCTTAACCTGTAGATACCCAGATTACCAGCAGTGTGCTGTCATCTTTCATCAAGACTCACCTTACATCTCTTCTTAAGGAGAAAAGATGATGTATGGGTCTATTTGAGCTTTTGGAGATTACCAGAGTTTAAATTCTAACATCCTTTATCACTAAAAGAAAACTATGGTAGTGTGGGAGGAGCAGACACTGGCCCAGTCTTGAGTCATCCATGTGACTTAATTTGATGTAATTCAGTGTTTTTACTGGAGAACAAAATCACTCTATGTGTGTGCAAATGCGTGAATATATGAGAGGGGGTGCTGTACCGAAAGATCGGGTTCACACTGACAAGCCCAGGCTGGCTTTTGGCTCTTTCTGTCTTCACTCAGAAGAAACATGTTTTGCTACCTGCTGTCAACACCCCCCACCCGTCCCCTCTGAAGTATAGTTCAATGTAGTCTGCATTGAAAATAGTGGAAATACCCTTGTGAAGATGAATTTGTATCATTTATTTGTTCAACAAGATCTTTAAATTAGAAATTTAATAGTGAAAATCAAAAGTGAATGTTGAAATGCAGCAGTTTCATGATACTGCAATTGGATCCAGTCGTTTCTGACCCCATGCTAAAATTAACATATTATTAGAAATATTGAGATTTTTATCACAACTATCATCAATGTAGTCAGAGCCTAAAAACAATCGGGTGCCATTTGCCAAGCCTTGGACATTTACTGTAATACCAAGGCGATTTGAACTCAGCACAGTAGTTGGTTATAGGATAGGAAGTGAAGGACAACTGATGACTGGTTTAGAGTTTTCCCAGATGAAGACACAGATGTAGACACAAGGTTCTCAAGCTCATTCATCTTGAAAGGAAAAACTGTCAAAACCATACACTGCCCATATGCCTGACATAAAAAGGTACATTTGTGGCCTTGATTTTGGTTTGGTGGATAAAGATATCACATAGCATGTCTATACAATAGATCTTGAGCTTCTTTCACTGTTACATAATGGACACAAAACAAAACATCTTCTGGATAAAGCTTTACTGGTCAGAAATAACAGTCCCCTCAAAAGAGGATGGTATTCTAGGAATCACTATTGGAATTAGTTTTTTTTTTTTTCGTTTTTTTTCAGCTGATGAACAATAAAACCACTGACAATCAGAATCCACCGGAGCTTCATCATTTAAAACAGGTGTTTGTGTATTAATGTTGTCCCAACTTTCAGTAGGTTTAAGTAACACCTTTACAATGTATTATTCATTTAAAATGCTTGTACCCTGAGCAGTGAACCTTCTACATCGTTGTTATGTGGTTGAACAGCTGTTTTTTTTTTTTTTTTTAACTGATTCAGTTCCTCTTTACTCTGCAAACAACAGTTTTCACGTTGTATCCTTGCATGGAGGTGTTGTGTCATTAACAATGGTTTTGCATCATTGAAGAAAGGTGTTTCAAACAAGGGATGTCCATCAAAGATACTCTGGCTTCAGGTGGCTTTGGAGGTATGCAGGGAAGGAGACCAGAGACCACTGTAAGATTGGCTGAGGTGTGATCCAAGTTAGTCATTACACATTTTACACTGGTAAAATACTATATGCTGCATTCACGCCATGTCCTAACTACAGTAATTCTGAGATGAGAATACGAGATGTTCAGCATGGAGCTGTTCACACCTTTGGACTCATCAATGCCTGCTTTCAGAGGATGCATTCCAAGGTACTAGGAAGACACTAAGGTATGTCCAAATTCAGTTTCAGCTTCATTTACTGTCTTCATTTCTAGTGAAAAAAATACTATTGCAGTAATTAAATTTTTGCTTAGTTATCAACAAATCTCTCAATATTTTGATGTAGATCATTAAATCATTACGTTGCCTCAGAAGTCTGTTGGAAATCAGTTTTGTGATGTACCTTTGTAGGTGTAAATGTTGTCTGCAAAGTCATTGTCTGATTGTCTGTCAGGGCAGCTAGTCAACAAGTCATCATAAAGCTGCCTTTGATATCCTACAATTCCATGCATTCCATTCCATGATAATTGAGTTAAAAAAATAAAGATAGCATTTGAAAGTTGCATTTGGTTTACAGTTTGTGTGTAAATGTTTCTGACCAGCTTTTTTCCACTTTTGATGTTACTTCTAGTGAGAAATCAGTCTTACAATATGCTAATTAAATATTCGCTTAGCTATCACCAAATCTCACTCTATTTTGCTGTAGTTCATTTCTCTTTCAAAAATTAACCATGGTTTTATTATAGATATCATAGGTTTCATAGACAATTGGACAAGTTTTTGGGGCAGAGCGGACCTGTTGAAAAGAGATGGTCTTCATCCCTCCTGGGGTGGTGCCTCTCTTCTCTCTAGAAATATGGCACATAGTCTTAAAGTATGTACTTGACAAACTGGGGCCCAGGTCAGGAAGCAGAGAGACTGGCTAACGTCACAGAAGTCAGTTCATTCTCAGCACATAGAGACTCTTTCACCTAGATATCACACTATAGAGACTGTGTCTGTGCACCAAAACTAGAAAATACAAAAAAAAAAATGGCCAAACCAATTTAAGAGTAACAATTGAATTGATGTTCAACAAATAAATATTTTTTTTTTTTTATGGATAAACAAATGATAAAGCTTGGCTTATTGAATATGAGGTCCCTTTCTATGAAAGCACTTCTTGTAAATGATATGATCACTGATCATAACCTAGATGTGCTCTGTTTCACAGAAACCTGGCTAAAACCTGATGATTACATTATTTTAAATGAATCTACCCAACAAGATTACTGTTATAAACATGAGCCATGTCCAAAAGGTAAAGGGGGATGTGTTGCTTTAATTTATTACAAAGTTTTCAGTATTTCTAAGAGGGCAGGCTTCAATTATAACTCATTTGAAGTAATGGTGCTTCATATAACATTATCCAGAGAAACAAGTGTTAATGATAAATCCCCTGTGATGTTTTTTTTTTTTTTTTTTTTTTTTTTTTTTTTTTTTTCTGGTTACTGTATACAGGCCACCAGGGCACCATACAGAATTTATTAAAGAATTTGCTGAATTTATATTCGAGTTAGTTCTGGCTGCAGATAAAATTTTAATTCTTGGTGATTTTAATATCCATGTTGATAATGAAAAAGATGCATTGGGATCAGCATTTATAGACATTTTGAACTCTATTGGGGTTAGACAACACATGTCAGGTCCTACTCATTGTCGAAATCATACTTAATAATTAATACTGTCACATGGAATTGATGTTGATGGTGTTGAAATTATGCAGCCAAGTGGTGATATCTCAGATCATTATTTAGTCTTGTGCAAACTTCATATACCTAAAACTGTAAATTCTACTTCTTGTTAGAAGTATGGTAGAACCGAGGACTTCCGCTTCCGCCCGCATGTAGTGAGTAGCAGAGAAAGGGAGCTCCTCGAATAAATAAGTGATAATTGCTCAATAGACTAGCCAGTCATGTAAAACTTTATCATTTTTGTTAAGGAGTCTTTGCTGCGTATATTTTAACATGAAAAATGTATGGATTTGGAGAATCGAAGTCGGAGACAGAATTTGAGTTTCGTTGGGGTTCCAGAAGGAGTGGAGGTGGGAAACCCGATTCGTTTCATTAAAGACTTGCTGTTGGAGTTATTCGGAGCCGATGACTTAGGGGATTCCAGTATGATTGTAGACCATGCGCACAGGACTCTCGCACCAAAACCGAAGCCGGGAGAGAGGCCCCGAGCAATAATTGCTCGTTTTCACTATTATTCTGACAAGGAAAAAATTCTGAAACTGTTGAGAAATAAAGGCCGTCTTTACTACAAGGGATCACCGGTACACATCTTCCCCGATGTAAGTCCAGAGGTTGGCAAACTGCGCGCAGAGTTCAATCCAGTGAAGGCCAAGCTGCGAGCTGCCGGGATAAACTACAGTTTGTTCTATCCAGGCAAACTGGCAATCACCGTGGACGGAATCAGGTACACGTTCGAACACCCTAGAGAAGCCGAGAAATTCATCGAGAAGAAAATTCAAGCCTGATAGCCGAATTGTAAGTTACTATTTGATAGGCTGAGGTGCCGCATCTGTTATCATTTACAGCACGTAAGCAAAGACTCTTATCATTTAAACACATCTCTGAACTCTTATAGTGGCTAAGTATATATCGGCCAGGTTCACCAGGAAAAGAACTGTAACTTAACCACTGATAGATGTTAAAGTGAAAAAAAAAACACAAGAGTGTAAATAGGTCTATAGAGCTTTTTTTTTTTCTTTATTGTTTCTAGAAAGGAGCTAAGTGGTAAGTCAGATTGGTTGCTAACCTTTTTGTTGGAATGATGGGTAAAAAGGAATTTCTAAACTTGCTCCATTTTTTTTGTATAACTCTTGTCGTGGCAAAATTTCAATCAACTCTCGTCAGCATAAGAGACAGACTCAAAATCAGGTATAATTAAAAAGAAAGCTTTTATTCTTTGCAAAGAAGGTCAGACAATCATACAGCAACACCGAGTTCCTGCAGAGTGAAACCGACCCAGAAAGAGGGCAGTCCTCCACCTTATATACCTCTGCTGCGTCCAAGGTTATACAGTCTGAACAGCTGTAACTTTCCACACATAACAAGGAACACTCTCTATGGGCGGTTTCTCACACATTTAGGACTTAGGTGACCCCCTCAGGTCATCCTCAGGCATTGTCCCCCCACTATATGGCCCAATGACCCTCTCAGGTCATTCTCAGACATCTGTTTTCCCCCCTGGTGTCGTCCATCTGAACCCACACGGCAATTCAAAGAAAACACATGCATATATATGCATACAGAAGTAATGTTAAATGAATTTTTCCACCACTGTTTTCCCCTTTTTATCATTCATTGATCACTAAAGCATAAAAAATCATTTCTACTGGTTATATTTTCACTACACACTTAGCATTATGTTTGCTCTGGGCGCCGGGCTAAACGAGTAGTCACTGCTACTGCATTCCTGAAATAAATCAGACCCTCAGTCACGTCACAGATACAAACACAATCCAAAATAAAAAAAAATTCACACTCAGAAATACAAACATGATTCAAAATAAAGCAAACTTAAGGCATTTCATCACATTCATACTCTTCATCTCTGATTTTAGCATAAATGATCACTCTCTTAAGTTTGTAAAAGTTAGAAAATATGCTAAGGCTTTTTATATGGGGACAGACCCTATTCCAAGCAAGCAAACAGTATAGATTCAGATAGGCCTGAACATTACTTACTTCAAAGAAAAAAATATCATAAATCTCATTTACATTTAACATATTTCACTGTAGCTTCCGCTGCTGTTTGTCCCTTCATCAATTGCTTTCTCCCTGTTCAAATCCATGATAATGTCTTCATTGTACACAGTCAATTGAACCAATTGATGTGAAACGCTAAACTTCACCAGTCTCTGTACTGAGCTGGATATCAAAAAAAGGCCCTACACAATCAATTACCAGCCTCTCAAAAGGTTCTCCAATGACAGGAATTGGCTGAAGAGGAGCTTTAGGAATGATTTGATTGGGTTTACCAGCACGCTGACAGATATCACATGTGCGGCAGTAACGAGAGACAGCAGACTTGATTCCAGGCCAGTAGAAATGTTTAACTATCCTCTGAAATGTTTTTGTGACACCAAGGTGTCCAGCAAGAACATTTGCGTGTGCGAGTTGCAAAACATGAGAACGGTAGCTGGAAGGCAAAACAATCTGATATACTGTTTGCCAGTCACCTCCGTCTGAAAACTTGGGCTGCCACTGGCGCATCAGAATTCCATCATCCCAAAAGTACGCTACCTTTGCCAACAAAAGACTGCGACTGTCCACTGCAGCAGTAATGCAGTTTACAAGTGTAGGGTCTAATTTCTGTGCAGCAGCCAAATGTTCCCTACCCACTATGGAATGAAGTTCGACTGGAAGCTGGGCGTCATGCTCAGCGACCATCTCATCCTCAACAGATAACTTGCACTCTACCAGTTTAGGTTGCTCCCTCAGGAAAGAATCAGAGAGATCAACGACATCTTGAAAGCTTCTTGACTGAGAACGTGTAACAGCACATGCTGGAAAAGCTAGAGGATGGGTTGCAGAGAGATCATGGGAATCACAGATTATTGGCTTGCTTACCACTATTGGACTGGGAAAAACGTTACCACCAGCAAGGTCATTACCCAGTATGAGACCAACATTATCTACAGGCAACCGTTTACACACACCCAATTGAACAAAGCCTGTAACAAGGTCAGACTTCAAGTTAACATTGTGTAGTGGAATGCTAATACAGCCCATCTCGATACCACGCACAAGGACATTTGCACCAGTATATGACACATCAGAGAATGGCAAAACATCCTCAAGCACAAAGGATTGGGCCGAACCAGTATCTCTAAGAACCTGCATACACTTCTCTGCAGAGTCACCAGCTAGCGATACATAAGCATTCAAAAGAAAGGGACCATAGGATGATGTTTTAGCAGCAAACAAATCAGGAACAGACTGTACAAATGCCACACCTTTAGGCTTTATATTTGTGGCTTTCTGCTTCCATGCCTTACAATCCCCAATCATATGACTAGGATCAAGACAATAAAAGCAAACCCTCCTATCTGTGCTCTTTGAGAACGACTTCCCTCCACCACTAGTCTTGCTGCCATTCACTCTGAGTGCATTTTGAACTCTAGACTCTGTGGTCAGGGATGTTTTAGACTGACGTGTTGAGGAAAAGAGAGTTCTGTGTGTAAGTGTGAATTCATCGGCAAGCACGGCTGCATCAGAAAGTTTTGCCACTTTTTGTTCGTTTAAATGAACCACAATGCCTTCTGGCACAGAAGTTTTAAAATCCTCAAGTAAGATCAATTCTTGCAATTCCTCAAACGTGGTAACTTTAATAGCAAGACACCACAAAAAACACCTTTTTCTCCCTTGCAAATTCAACATAAGTGTGTTTGGCTTGCTTTGAACACGCCCTGAACTTTTGTCGATACGCCTCTGGCACCAACTCGTATGCCCTTAACACAGCGGCTTTCACAGTATCATAGTCTAATGACTCCTCAATTGGCAAAGCAGCACATACCTCTTGTGCTTTGCCAACGAGGTTGCTCTGCAACAGTAAAGCCCACATGTCTTTCGGCCAATTCAACTTTGCAGCTACCCGCTCAAAAGCAACAAAATAGGAGTCTACCTCTGATTCACGAAAAGGTGGCACTAATTTGATGTATTTGCCAACATCAAATTCAGGTTTAGACACAATGCCATCACTAGAGGAAGGTGGCCTAGAACGAGGTATAGGAATCGGGCGACTACGCAGGGTTTCCACTTCTAACTCAAGCTTACGTAACTTAATGTCACGATCTGCTTGTATTTCAAGAGCTCTCAGCTGAAGCAGCTGTGTATCATGCTCCTGCTTTCTTAATGCAAGATCAAGCTCTTTTAATTTCAGGGCTAACTGAGGATTTTCAGAAGCTGCGTTCTTACCGCTAGCTACAGAGCTTGAGTCATCTTTTGTTTCAATGCCAGCCTCATCCCCCTGCTCTAGTGTTTCTTCTGGGAAAACACCTGCCTCTACTAACTTGCTATACAGCTCCTCTTTTATTGCCTGTTTACGTGCAGCTTTAGATACTGTAACATTATAAAAGTCAGCTATCAAAAGCAGATCTTTTTTTCGACAACAGTTGTATTCCGCCAAAGAAGGAGACAGCGTGAACTTTATCAAATCAAAATCCATGTTTCCAATAAAACATAAGACCTCCTCACCCACCAAAGTTTAAAGCAGCCAAACAAACCTACATCCAACCACAAGAAAACTGCAATTCTAATTTGCGTAGTAAAAAAGAAATGGACGAGCCCCCAATTGTTACTTACCTCCCTGGTCTAGGGTCAGGGATGGCAGAAACAAGGAAATTTTTAAACAAGGTAGAAAACAACAAGTTCTCTACAGACCACCTGGAGACCTTCTCTCCTGTCCCAGCATGCCACAGAAAAACCACACAGTCTTGTCACAGTCTAGAATTTTGGTTTATTTGACAAACTCAAAGAAAGATGCTTAGCATGGAGCAAAAATAAACTGGTAGAGTGCAAGTTATCTGTTGAGGATGAGATGGTCGCTGAGCATGACGCCCAGCTTCCAGTCGAACTTCATTCCATAGTGGGTAGGGAACATTTGGCTGCTGCACAGAAATTAGACCCTACACTTGTAAACTGCATTACTGCTGCAGTGGACAGTCGCAGTCTTTTGTTGGCAAAAGTAGCATACTTTTGGGATGATGGAATTCTGATGCGCAAGTGGCAGCCCAAGTTTTCAGACGGAGGTGACTGGCAAACAGTATATCAGATTGTTTTGCCTTCCAGCTACCGTTCTCATGTTTTGCAACTCGCACACGCAAATGTTCTTGCTGGACACCTTGGTGTCACAAAAACATTTCAGAGGATAGTTAAACATTTCTACTGGCCTGGAATCAAGTCTGCTGTCTCTCGTTACTGCCGCACATGTGACATCTGTCAGCGTGCTGGTAAACCCAATCAAATCATTCCTAAAGCTCCTCTTCAGCCAATTCCTGTCATTGGAGAACCTTTTGAGAGGCTGGTAATTGATTGTGTAGGGCCTCTTCCAAAGTCAATACATGGTCACCAGTATATTTTGACGATAATGTGTACTGCTACCCGTTACCCTGAAGCCATACCATTGCGTACACTGAAAGCACACGTAGTTCTGAAAGAGGTTGTAAGGTTTTGCACAACATTTGGCTTGCCCAGAGTTATTCAAACTGACCAGGGGTCAAACTTCACCTCAAAAGTCTTTGGACAAATGTTGAAAGAGTTGGGAATAAAACATCACATGTCTAGTGCGTATCACCCGGAGTCACAGGGAGCAGTGGAACGTTTTCATCAAACCCTAAAAACTTTGCTCCGCACATCTTGTATTGAGACTGGAAAGGACTGGGTGGATGCCTTGCTATTGCTCATGTTTGCAGTGAGAGAGTCTGTTCAGGAGTCACTAGGATTTAGCCCTGCTGAGCTTGTGTTTGCTCATACTGTCCGTGGCCCCTTGAGGTTGTTAAAGGAGCAGTTGATGGGTAAGGATAGTGCACCCATTTCTGTTCTAGACTATGTAAGTTCTTTCCGTGAACGTCGGCATAAAGCCTGCGAACTGGCAAGAGCTCATCTTTATATGACACAGTCAAAAATGAAGGTCCACTTTGACAAAAGAACAGTACGTCGCAGTTTTCAACCGGGTGACTCTGTTCTTGTGTTACTTCCTGTTCCTGGCTCAGCTCTACAGGCTAAGTTTTCAGGGCCGTATGTCATTGAACAGAAACTGAGTGAAACCGATTACGTTGTGGGTACCCCTGATCGCAGACGCAAGAATAGAGTATGTCATGTTAACATGTTGAAGTCCTATGTTGCACGTGACTCAACTAAACCAACAATACTCTCTGTGCCACTGAGTAAACCTTGTGTTACTGTAGTTCCTAACTATTTTCCTGTTGATGAAGATTTGTTGCTGGCTGAACCTCAGACTCCTACTGTGCGTCTGAATAATTCTGCCATTTTGGGTAAAATCGATTCCCATTTGTCATATTTGCCAAAAAGTCAGTGTGAAGATGTTGTAAAGTTGTTACAAAAATATCCCACACTCTTCTCTGATATTCCAGGAAGAACCACAGTTTTATCTCATGATATTGATGTAGGGAATTCAGTCCCTATCAAACAGCACCCATACAGAGTAAATCCTGCAAAACGAGAGGTCATGAAGACTGAGACGGACTACCTGCTTAAAAATGGGCTGGCTGTATCTAGCCAAAGTCCCTGGAGCTCTCCATGCTTGCTGGTCCCAAAGCCCGCTTCTACCTTTCGCTTTTGTACTGACTATCGAAAGGTAAATAGCATCACAAAACCTGATTCTTTCCCCTTGCCCCGTATGGAAGATTGCGTGGATAAAGTTGGTTCTTCAAAGTTTGTCACAAAGCTAGACCTATTAAAGGGCTATTGGCAGGTCCCTTTAACTGAACGTGCATGTGAAATCTCTGCTTTTGTCACCCCTGATAACTTCCTCCAGTACAGCTGTATGGCTTTTGGGATGCGAAATGCCCCAGCCACATTCCAGAGGCTCATGCAGAAAGTCTTGTCAGGGTTGTGCGACTGTGAGGCCTACCTGGATGACATTGTGGTCTGTTCAGGTGATTGGGAAGGCCACATCCGTAGCTTGGAGAGAGTGTTTAGCAGGTTGAGTAATGCCAAGTTAACTCTGAATCTAGCAAAATGTGAGTTTGCTAAGGCTGTGGTAACTTACCTTGGAAAAAAGGTGGGTCAAGGTTGTGTAAGACCCGTAACGGCAAAGGTTGCTGCCATTGTTGAATTTCCTGCTCCCGTTACCAAGCGTCAATTACGACGGTTTCTTGGAATGACCGGATACTACCGTGGATTTTGCAAAAACTTTGCAACAGTGGTGTCTCCCTTGACTGACCTACTTAGCTCTGCGAAGAAGTTTGTTTGGAGTCCTCCGTGTCCAATTGCTTTTCTTTCTGCCAAAGATCTTCTTTGTAATGCTCCAGTTCTCTCTGACCCTAATTTTTCTCTTCCATTTAAGCTTCAAGTGGATGCAAGTGCTGTTGGAGCGGGTGCTGTCCTGCTACAGGAGGATGGTGTGGGAGTAGAACATCCAGTTTGCTACTTCTCTAAGAAGTTCTCTAAGTGTCAACGAAACTACAGTACCATCGAGAAGGAAGCTCTTGCCCTGGTGATGGCACTTAAACATTTTGAAGTTTACGTTGGTGGTAGTAGTATGCCTCTTGTTGTCTATACTGACCACAACCCTCTAGTTTTTCTCTCCCGCATGTGCAATCTAAATCAGCGTTTGATGCGCTGGTCACTTTGTCTCCAGGAATATAACTTGGACATCAAGCACAAGAAAGGTTCGGAGAATGTGGTGGCGGATGCACTCTCTAGGACCTGTGATGCTGATGGTGATTGAGATACCCATATGCCACTATACACTAACAATAATCTGTGTTTACAATCCTTAGGGTTGTAAATTTGGTGGTGGGGGTGTTACGTCCTTGGGCGTAATTTAAGGTGTTATTTGTGCAGTGTTTTGTCTCCCTATTCTCTCTACACCATTTCAAAAGCTTAATGAAGATCAGCTGGTTCTGGTTGTCATCAATCACCGGGTTCCTCTGATTGGCTACTGGAGGGGAAGCTTGTGGATAAAAGCTGAAGATATCCAAAAAAATACATTGTAGACATAATAGCAGCAAAAATCATTTAGCAGCATTATGTGTACGCTCAGGCTCTTTTACGGCCATTCTCATCTGGGTGATGATATTGGTAACGTTGTCACTGTAATCTGGAATATGAAAACAACATGATGTGCCCAACTATGATGCTTATATTTATCTTTTCACTTGTGCACAGACTACTTCGATGCTGTTTTTCAGTCTTAACCTTGCTCTTCCCGCTGATAAGGACGCTTGATGTTTAGGCTGGATTCTTGGCCTTGTTGACGTGTGTCTCCACTCCTTTCTGTGGGACCTTTCTGCAGTGGCTGGCCTGGATCCACGTTGCTCTCTCTGCTCCCTTCACAGCCCAGACAGCAACATAGTGTTGGCCCAAATCTGGCCCACATCTGGCCCGCATGAAATCCATGTGGGCCAGATGTGGGCCAGACCTGGGCCGAAACTGCTTACTGTCTGGGAGCCGTGTGAGTGATCAGAAGCACCCGGAACAGTCACGGCCACCTTTTCGCCTTCCAGCTCTTTCTCCTCAGATCGCGTACCACCACGAAATCTCCTGGTTTCAGGTCGTGCAATGGAATTTCAGAAACCTTCAGCTTTCACCTGCACACAGACATTAGACAACAGAGAAGACATTTCCTTGCAATAACTCAACATGTCATGCTCACACACCTGTAGATGGTAGCTGTTGTTTAACCCCCTTCAATACTCACAAATGGTGGTTTGCCAAAGGTAATTTCAAAAGGGCTCAGGTTTGGTCTGAATCGATTTCTCATTCTCATGTACATCAGAATGATTGGGAGCACCTTAACCCATGTGAGTCCAGTTTTCTCACAACACTTAGCCAATTAGATTTTTAAAATGTGTTTCATTGCCCGAACTGCTTTTTCGTGGAATTTCCCCATCTCGGGACTATTTCAGTCAGCAGAGCCCTTACTACTGCTGCTGCATCCTGTTTGGACATTGGGCAGACCACTACCCATTTGGACCACCTGTCCACATATACCAAACCATTTTCCTTCCCTTCACATGGGAACAGTTCAATGAAATCCATCTGTGCTGTCTGGGATACCTGAGACATTTCTATGCCTCTTGCCACATTACGTGTATTACAAATGACAAATCTTTTTCAAAAAAATTCTGCATAAATTTTTAACCCTTTTGTAAACCACAATTCTTTCATTTGCATAATCATTCCCCCTTTCGATGCGTGGTCTTTCCCATTCATCGACTTAGCATAGCGAGGAAAGAAGTGTTTAGGTAAACAAGGCTTGCCATCTCTGCTCATCCATACTCCATTCACCACTTCACAGCCACACTGCTTCCATTTCTCTCTCTCCTGCCCTGTCGCAAATGTCTGCATGCCCTGTAAAGATGAAGAAATGTCAGGGTTATTGTCAGATAACAAAGTACACTCTGATGATTTTGTCTGCTGAGATGCCGCAGCCTTCGCCGCTGCGTCTGCTCTGACGTTTCCTGTAGATACAGAATCTTTGTTATTAGTATGCACTGAGCATTTACAAATGGCTATCTTTTCTGGCAGCAAAATAGCATCTAGCAAATCTGCCACAAGGGGTGCATTTAATATTGGTTGCCCATCTGACTTTAAAAACTTTCTGTGTTTCCACAGCGCCCCAAAATCATGAGTAACCCTGAATGCATAGCGTGAATCTGTATAAATTGTTATGCATTTTTCTGTCATTAGTTTGCATGCTTCTGTTAATGTCACAAGCTCAGCTGCTTGTGCTGAATTATTTTGATGGCAATGAGCCAGAGGCCACAATGTCAAATTCAGTTATCGCATAACCAATTTTATTAAGGCCTGTTTGTAGACCTTTAAAAGCTGAGCCATCCACAAAGAGGACATTTTCACAATTTTCAAGTGGCACGTCAGACAGGTCTTGACGTGGCGTACACACTTGTTCAAGTGCTGTTAAACAACAATGATGCTCCTCCCCATCTTCTTCTATTGGAAGGAGAGAAGCAGCATTCAAGGTTGTGCATCGCTTAACAGTGATATTAGGCACATCAAGCAGAATAGTATGATATCTTAACCATCATGCTGTTAATAAGTGTGATGTTCTCTATTCCTGCAAAATCATGGACACTGCATGAGACACCATCAATGTCAGATCAGAGTAACCTACGAATTCTCTAGAAGCCATCACGGCCTTCTCAGCAGCTGCCAACACCCTCAGACAGTGTGGCAGGCCTGCTGCAACTGGGTCCAGTTTGCTGGAAAAATATGCCACGGGTCTCAATTTGTCTCCATGATGCTGCAACAATACAGAAGTCATAAATACATTTTTCTTATCAACCATATGAACAAAGGGTTTATTTGGGGCCTGCAAGCCCAGAGTTGGCGTAAGAGACAGCTGAACTTTCATGTTCAGAAATGCCTCTTCCGCTTTCTCTGTCCACTCAATCCTGTCATAAATTGAACCCCTTCCCTCTCAGGGCTCTCAGGGACAGCTCAAAAATTGTATAATTTGGAATAAATATTCTACAATTGGAACACATCCCCCAAAAATTAAGCATTTGTTTCTTTATTACTGGTTTTGGGACTTTTCTTGTAGCTTTAACCCTTTTTTTCAGACAGTGATTTGCTATTCGGTGTTATTACATGCCCCAGGAATGTAATCTGTTGTTTTACAAACTGCAGTTTTGTCAGGCTGACTTTATGGCCATCCTGAGCCAGATGCTTCAAGATGGTCACAGTGTCAGTTTACACATTTAAGCTCATCACGAGCACACAAGCAAATATCATCCAGATACTGTAACAGAGCTGTACCTGCTGTCAGGGTCAAAGCTTCCAAACTCCTTCTTAGGGCTTCGTTTTAACCTTTGCCCTCAAATTCAAATGCAAATCAGAATTGGCTGTCTTTATCAACTGGGGTCCCACTTTATATTAGGTGGCCTTAACTACTATGTACTTACATAAAAAAATAAGTACAATGTACTTACTGTGTTCATCAGAACCCACACAGCAATTCAAAGAAAACACATGCATATATATATATGCATACAGAAGTAATGTTAAATGAATTTTTCCACCACAATTTCCCCCTTTTTATCATTCATTGATCACTAAAGCATAAAAATTCATTTCTACTGGTTATATTTTCACTACACACTAAGCATTATGTTTGCTCTGGGCGCCGGGCTAAACGAGTAGTCACTGCTACTGCATTCCTGAAATAAATCAGACCCTCAGTCACGTTACAGATACAAACACGATCCAAAATCAAAAATTTCACATTTTCTGATCAAAATTTTCACAACACTGCATGTACAGCATGACTGGAGCCCAGTCACAAGCAGATGCTGATGTGAATTGGACGAATTGTTTTATGATAGTAAAATATTTTAGAAAATTTTGTTTACTATCAAGAGGGGGGTGATTCTTTATAATTTCTGATAAATGTGTTAATTGCATTAATATTTGCATTTAAGTTCTGATGTAACAACAATGGGTCACATATAATAATAAATATATAGGGAATTTGAATAATTAATCAGGAATATGATTAATATATATATCTCATATGACAGATACAATAAATTTTATTGATTATGAAAAAATAGCTCAATTGTCTATACCAATAACTAATTACAGGGCACTGTAATTTACTCATTACTATGTCAATATTCCATTCTTCATATCAATTATTGTGGTATCTCTTACTGTAAATTACTGCAAATCAAACAGTGGTTTGTCCAGCAAACGGCCGTAAGATTGACCTTTCAATGAAGTTATCACTTCTTATAATTCAAGGAAAAATATTCTCTGGCCATGAAAACATTATTCTATCATTATGATAAATTTAGTTTCTAATTTTAAAGCTTGTAGCTAAAGATCAGACATCTCAGTGATTCATAATGTGAGTGGGGTGGAGGCCAAGGCAATCATGAATATATGGGTTTTTAATAATTGACTAATAATACATCAGACTACAAATCACACAGAGTAAATATGCGTACGACAATACAGACAGTAAACTTTGTACAAGACATAACGAAATCCAAATGAGGGAGAGAGAGAGAGAGAGAGAGAGAGAGAGAGAGAGAAAGAGAAAGAGGGAGAGATCACAGAATGAGCTCAGGTATGAAAATCATAGTCAGTAACTTTTGGAAGCCAACAATTCAAATCATAGACCAACTTTAAAGCAGCATTTAAATCTCCATAGAGAAAGATACTTGCATGGCCCAGCGTGCGTGAGCGTGGTCTTTTTGTGACGCTTTGTGCACTGATCGTTTTGAAAACAACGTGCGTGTGCCGGAGACTGTGTGACGCGCGTGTGAGCTGCGCTGGAGCAGCGTGGTCCTTTGTCTTCCGGCCCGGGGCTGCGGCGGAATCGCGCGGTATTTGAAAGGTTCAACAAACAATGTTCCAGAATTCGTCTTCCTTGAGTGGAGAGGCGAATAGTTGAATAGACTTAGCAAAGAAAAGAAAAGAAAACAACGAAAACGAAAGCTTCCGGGGGAGCCATGAGACTGGCTCCTCTCAGTCCCTGTGCTAAGGGGGACGGCGATATGAGCGCGGCCCAAGGCCGTGCATGGGCACGAGCGGGAGCGACGTTGGTCGCACAGAAGGGCAGCATGTCAGAGAACGAAGAGCAGGAAGAGAGAGAGGCGGACCTTGTTCGGTCGGCTCTTATGGCTTGGGATGGTTCACGCTTCTGTTCGCGTGAACAACCAATGAACGTCCGTGATCTGACGCAGGAAAAAGTTCCTTTGTCTCTGTGGAAACACCCACCCTACTAACTTTGGGGCTTATCAGACTTCAGCAGTGATATTCTAGCAAGTTCGTTATTCCAGATTAATACATTTTTCATCATTTTGCTTTAGATAAATGGGTCTGTCAAAGCATGACGATTAAACAGATACCAAAAATAATATATATAAATGATCAAAACATGAAGTTACATTCAAATGCAGAATTACACACATTTAAAGATTTGATTAACACATGATAAAACTGCAGATTCTCCAATTTATATGGGGAATCTTTAATACACCAAAAGCAATACTTCATACATTGAGACCACATTGAATACGTAATAGTTTAGGATACATTGAGAAAAAGGTACCAGTGAATGGACTCTTTCCTCACCTGTTGTCCAGTGGGGTCATAAAATTTTATGAGCTGCAAAGGAGCAGAGTTACAACCAATGACTCTATTTGAGAACATTAAAATGACGAGAGACATTTCCCAAAGTATAAGCTAGCAACTTATACTCTTCACATAACAAGGATTAACCATTTTATGCAATCCATAAACATATTTAAAATACATATTATTAAGGACTTTATTATTAAGAAAAGTTTGTGTGTGTGTGTTCAGGAATGTGTTGGGGGGGGGGTTGTTTCTCCTTTGAGTCTCGCACGGGTATCGTAAATAATTTAAGTCCAGCCAGGCTGGCGCCAGGCCAGGCATTTAGTGCAAAAAGGTTTCATTTGTATGCCGGAATTTAACCCATGAATCGATGACCTGCATATCCGTTGAGAATTAATTTAATTGCATTTGGTGACAAATTTTCTGTACCTTTGTTGCTTTAAATGTGAAAAGATTGTTGTGGAGGAAAGGGGGTCAACATCTTCTTTTTGATCTCATTACAGGTGTATGCATCGAGATTTAAAATGTGTACCCTCCTGGAGAAAGATGTTCCGATCATCTGAAAGACAGGAAAACCAGTGGAGCCAGTGGACTTCCAGAAAAATAGGACTTCTTAAAGAAGTGATCATCAGAACTCCAAGCATAAAAGATCTAGAAACCCTGAGACCCACAATGGCATGGATGGTCCTGATGGAACTTCTCCAAACTGAAATGAATGGACAATGGAAAAGAGAAACTGAGAGATCAAACCATTTTAGAGACTGAGGACAGCAGTCTTACCACAGTGATGGAAAATAAGTGGGCAAAGGACATACCTACACTAAGAAATGCACAAAGACACAGACTCACATGACACTTAAAAATACACAAAAATATGCATACTCAAATGCAGAAAATATATTACTGTCTATTGAATGCACCCACATGTGGACAAAGGACGTCCACAGTGAGAGAATGGACACAATGCAATTGACAAAACAAACACACCCACACACACACACATTGTTTTTTTTTTTTTTTTTTTTTTGTGAGAAGTGGGGACATCCCATAGGTGTAATGTTTTTATACTGTACAAACTGTACAGTACACAAACCCTAGTCAAGTTAAGTCACCATTATTTATGTAGCGCTTTAAACAAAATGCATTGCGTCAAAGCAACTGAACAACATTCATTAGGAAAACTGTGTCAACTAAGTCAACGATTTCTATGTAAATGAAGTTATAAAATGAAGCAAGCCAGAGGTTATAGCGACAAGGAAGAAACCAGGCTCAGTTGGGGGGCCAGTTCTACTCTGACTAGACGAAACCAGCAGTTCAATTCCAGGCTGCAGCAAAGTCAGATTGTGCAGAAGAATCATCTGCTTACTGTGGTCTTGTCTCGGTGGTCGTCTGAGACCAGGTCTTTACAGGGGATCTATATCTGGGGCTATGGTTGTCCTGGTCTCCACTGTCTTTCAGGGCTGTAGAGGTCCATTCTAGGTGCTGATCCACCATCTGGTCTGCATACGTACTGGATCCGGGTGACTGCAGTGACCCTCTGATATGGATACAGACTGGATATGGTGGCTACGGTGACTTCGGAATACGAGAGAAACAGATAAATATTAGCGTAGATGCCATTCTTCTAATGGATTCTTCTGGATTAACATTTCTGCATTTGACATTGAGAGCATAGGCCATAATTTGGATATATTTTTGAGATGGAAGAATGCAGTTTTACAATTGCTAGTAATTTGGCTTTATGAGGAAAGATTGCTATCAAATAGCACACCTAGGTTCCTAACTGATGATGAAGAATTGACAGAGCAGCCATCAAGTCTTAGACAGTGATCTAGGTTATTACATGCAGAGTTTTTAGGTCCTATAATTAACACCTCTGTTTTTTTTCAAAATTTAGCAGTTAGAAATTACTCATCATCCAGTTTTTTTAAATCGACTATGCATTCCATTAGTTTTTCAAATTTGTGTGTTTCACCGGGCTGCAGAGAAATATAGAGCTGAGTATCAAGTCAAGTCAAGTCAAGTCACCTTTATTTATATAGCACTTTAAAAAAAATTAATTGTGTCAAAGCAACTGAAAAACATTAATTAGGAAAACAGTGTGTCAATAATGTAAAATGATAGTTAAAGGCAGTTCATCATTGAATTCAGTGATGTCATCTCTGTTCAGTTAAATAATGTCTGTGCAATCATTTGCAATCAAGTCAACGATATCGCTGTAAATGAAGTGACCCCAACTAAGCAAGCCAGAGGCGACAGCAGCAAGGAACCAAAACTCCATTGGTGACAGAATGGAGAAAAAACCTCAGGAGAAATCAGGCTCAAACTTCTATTTGATATCCTATAGACTGTTGCAGATGAGCAAACATTCTAAAAAAATATGTCTTGCAGGTGTATGCCTAAATGCAGACATCAAAAAAACTCTCTGTGATGTGCGTGTGCTATCAGGGAGCCTGTAAATTCAGTTTCCACTGGTACCTTTTGGCAAGGTAATGAGTCAGCTTAATCTGACAATCTGACGAAACTCTGACTCCAAAATCGAATTCTGGGCGTGACAAAACCTTCTTCAATGTGGAAATTGTGATTTGTTGGGTGAGGGTTTTCATCAAGCCACAAAACAACAAAGTAACAGCAGTACAAAATTTGCACAATTCCATGGGAAAGCCACAAACGTGGCAAAACTGCTAGTTTTTTTACAGTATTTAACTTTTAGCCCTCTTGCAGTTAATACATACAACTGCATGTGTCTTGTTAGGGTTAGGGTTAGGGTTATGTTTTTGGCTGAGCAGGTAAGTGCCATATTTTATGCTGTTGTTTTCAGTAATTGAAAACATTTTTATTTATTATTAATTTCGCTATGAAAATATACAAGTTGTAACCATATGTCATAGCAATTGCTAATATAATAAGGTCAAACAAATAACTGCATGATGTTCTAGCCAAATAGGGAACATTAGTAGGCTACATAAATGCAAAGATCGACATAGGTATGTTTACTACACACACTCGTTTTTGTTCTAACACTATTTTGATAGTCCACTTTAGACATTCTACTAACTTTATGCCTTAAGTAACTCTGCAACTACATGTCAAATATCAGTCAATAGTTTTGATGGTTCCCCAACTGACAACCTGCTTACTTTAAGTAAAAATGCAAAAATATGTCAATTTATTCTACTAATCCTGACCCTAATCTAAGAGTCTAAAACTGTAATGCAAGTTAGCTGCCACTTTGCAAAGTTTCTTATAGTTAGCAGAAAGTCTAAAGTGGACTGTCCAAATAAAGTGTTATCATTTACATCGATCCAAATAAATTAAATCCTGCCCTGCTAGTCTTCCATTTTAAGTGTGTAATGATCGGCCTTATCGGCCGAATTACATAGATTTAAAATGGGGTCAGATTAAACTGTGTGAGGTAAAATAAGTGTTTTAAAAAGATGAGACAGCAACAAAAGTAGAATGAATAAATAATATGTTTACATAATGTAAGAGGAACTTAGAACAACACAATAAAACTAGAATAACTTAGTCTGTTAAAAGCAAATTGACCATTTAAACCAAACCCTAAAACAGTCCTTAAGAAACATAGTGTGTTGATATCCCAAGGTAAAATTGTAAAGACATAAACACACCAAATAATTAATTTGATTAAAATGGCTAAGACAACATGTAAAACCATTAAAACTCTAATCTATAGATACAAAACCATCTTAATATATATTAAGCAGTAAAATTGTGTCTTTGTGTGACTGTGTCACATAGTCCACCCCCCACTCCAGTCTATGACTCCCGGGGGAAGGAACTTGCCCTTTATTTAAGGTCTTGTCAGCCATTGTCCCTGTGTTGGCGAATGTATCTTCGTAATAAATAAGTTAAAACTAGGCCCTGCCCACAGTCACTAGTCTGCCAGAGGCATTTAGGCGAACATTAGAGAGAGGTTGAGTCCCATACCACCCTGGGTGTCCTAAGGTAGGTGGCACCGATCCTCCCAGGATGATGTTGCATCCAGCCACGCTAGTCGGCTTACCCCCTGGCATTTCCTCCAAACCGACTTGTGGGTCTCTTTGATGGATGAACGGTGAGATGGTTGGTGATTGTGAGGTGGTTTCTGGTTAGGGGTGATGATGAAACACTCCTTGGTCTCCACACCACATGACCTGTGGGCTGCGACAAACCTCCAGATGTCTCCGCGGATCCTGGGCCACCAGGTAATGTCGATAATTTGTAGGAGGGCCTTTAGCCATGATCCTGGTCGTGATCCTGGGTCCAGGATAGAAGTGCTGTATGGTTTTCTGTACCAGGGACTTTGGGACGATGAGCTGTATCTTATAGCTGTCACTGTCCTTCTGGATCCGCCGACACAGCAATCCGTGTTGGTCCTGAATGTAGATCCCGTTGGTCAGTGGTGTAGAAAGAGAGATGGTAAGTCCTTGCAGAGTGTCATCATCACCCTGCAGTATTTTCCCACATTCCCTGGGCAAGTGAATGTGGGAAAATATGTTGGGAAAATCTGGCCAAGTCTAAGTGATGGTGTAGGTTTCTCCATTGGCTGAGCTGTTGACAGTTTGTGAAGTGGCTGAGGCAGTGGGAACGTTGGCCGGAGGAAAACCAGGGGTCAACATGGGTGGCCCTGGGCTGGTCATTGTAGTGGGAGGGGAGATGGCAAATTCTGGCTTCCTGATCTTCTCCAGTTGTTTTGGTCTCTCTTCACAGACTGACTTTTCTGTGTGGGAGATAAAACTTGTTAAAATTAATGAAATAAGATTGGTGTATTTACAGGTTCACAATAAAAGACTGCTATTTAATCTGCACATTTGATTGCATGATTCCATGTTCTTCAGTTGTCCTGTGGAAAGATCCCATATCCTGCTCTTATGCTGATGAGCAACATACTCATTACAAATGGGCCCGGTTTCACAGACGGGGTGTAGGTTAAGCCAGGACTAGGCCTTAGTTAAATTAAGATTTAAGCAACTTTTATAAAAATGCCTTAGAAGAAAACTTTACATGTGTGCATGTTGAGACAGAACAATGTAACTGACTTTTTTTTTTAAGATACGTCAGAGCAAGATATTCTCCGTTGAGACTGCTCAAACATGTTCGTTTGTGCTCAGCGCTAGAGAGAACTACGACTACATTGGTAAGTGCTTAAACACCTGCACCTTTTCCACTTGATGCCCAAAGTGGCCTTCTGTCAAAGCAGTTTTTTTTTTCTCCATCTAAGGATGTCAAGACTCCTCAATGCAAAGAGAGGTAACATCAAAACAGAGATGTCAAAAGTATCTGGGTTGTGTTTCCCGAAACTTTCTTAAAGCTACGTCATTCTTATGTCATATTATCGTTAATATGTGTACACAAACGTGACTTTTCGTACATAGCCTACCTTAGGTTTGGTTTTGGTACTGCAGGGGAAAAAAACTAAACATAAAATTGCTTTTTAAATAATAAACCATGGTTTGCTGAACAAATGGCTGTTTCTTTAAATAAAATTTAATTCAAAATAAAAAGTTATTTGGCAAGGCAATACAAGTTTATTTGCACAGCACATTTCATACAAAATGGTAATTCAAGGTGCTTTACATAAAAGAAAGTAAAATAATCATACAAAATAACCACTAAAAATAAACTTAAATTAAATTCCTATTTATTTTTATAGAATAATCAACACTCAAATATATATATATATATATATATATATATATATATATATATATATATATATATATATATATATATATATATATATCTATATCTAACAGGTCAAGTAAAATGTAATGAGAAATGCTCTTCTTTGAACTTCACTTCTTTAGCAAAGTGGACAATGAATTTGTCTTGAAGATTTGCTTATAAGCAGTTTTATTGACGTGTTAACCTTCTACTTGAGACATGAGATGTTCAGTCTTGTTTATTTCGCGCTAAAACTACTGTAGTATTAAAGAGAAAAATATGATCACGCTCAGGCTAGCTCCACGCTGCCGTTTGAATTAAGGCGTTTATGCATGCAGCGTTCTATCGCGCCATATCAAAGAGCGTCAAAATGCATTAACTTGCTAAAACTTTTACTTTCATTGTCATTCTTTGAGTTGACAAAACCAAACCTCTCCAATCCGGCTTTGTTGGTACCTTGATGCTGTTCATCAACTTTCTTTGTCAATTCAGGCTTTGATCCTGAGTTTGTGGAGCACGTGCACATGAATGTGTGACATCACTGGCGAACAGCCAATCACGAGCCTTGCAATACAAAGCAAGTTTGATTTACTTCTCGCGAGAGACCCAGCGAGATTCAAAACCAAAGGTTAAAGGTTTTAGGTGTGTTCGACATCGGCTGCGGCTGGATGCAACCGATCGGCGAGAGTAGCCGCGTGCAGGTGGGGAGGAGCTGAAATGGAGATATGAAGCCGGACACATTTGTGACTGCCATAGTTTGCTGCAATTTCGTCAGTCATGGCAGATCACGTGGCGTTTGCTTACTTGATCGCGTTTTAATATGTGTGTATAAGTGGTGTTTTGGAAGGGTGTCTTCCAAAACAAGATAACATATTGGATATATACTCTACCAGTATGACATGGGTGTTTCTGCTAATACAAAATGATACAAGTAACCTATAAAAAAATTCCCTGGTGGGTATGTGGTTTTTAAGAAGGTTTCAGCAACTAGATTTACAGTACTCTCCTGTTGAGCTCTTTTAAACATTTTAAAAATAACACCACTGATTTTCATATACAGAAAAGCACAATTCTGTTGGATTTATATTGTGATTTAGACCAACTATTTGAAAGTGAACAGAATGTTGTCAAGTTGTTAAGTTGAAGTTACAGCAAGTTGTTAGCAGTTTGCTAAATAAACTAGAGAATATGAAGAAACCAAACAAATGGAGGAACATAATGTATTATATCATTTGTATAGGAGCATACATTTATGACCACAATAGATTGTGTGTTTTTAAGATTAATAATTTTAGTTATTAAAAATGCTCATTTGAATAGGTTATGGTGCTGAATCCTGTAAAAGGTCTGTATTAAAAAGAAAGTCATGCAAAATAAACATACACAAACTTTATATTAACAATAAAGTAAATACAGTAAAACAATATTTAATAAACATGATTTATTAGATGAAGACGACATAAAAACGTATTGAACTGTTTTAAAAGTCCATATGAGAATTTCTTAAAAAGAAGTCGACTTGCAATAAACTTGAAAATCACGTCATCGGTGTCATAAGTGAACCCAGCCAATCGTGGATCAGTTGTGTCGTCATCAGAACCTGTGCAGCCGCTCTTCAGAAGGCTTGTTCGACTTCATGCAGTTTTGCGCAAACCGATCGTCGGCTGACTTGAAGCAGTGCATGCCGGTTAGAAATTTTGTCCGACTTGATACAGCGCTGACGCCACGTGACTGTGACGTGTGCCGTCAAAGTACCACGAGAGCGATTCGAGAGTAGCCGGAGAACTCAGCCAGCGCAGCTTCTGAAGAGCGGCTGCACAGATTCTGATGACGACACAACTGATCCACGATTGGCTGGATTCACTGATGACACAGATGACGTGCGTTTCAAGTTTATTGAGAGTCGGCTTCAGTTTCAGAAATTCTCATATGGACTTTTAAAACAGTTCAATACGTTTTTATGTCGTCTTCATCTTATAAATCATATTTATTAAATATTGTTTTACTGTATTTACTTTATTGTTAATATAAAGTTTGTGTATGTTTATTTTGCATGACTTTCTTTTTTATACAGACCTTTTACAGTATTCAGCAGCATAACCTATTCAAATGAGCATTTTTAAGAACTAAAATGTTAATCTTAAAAGCATACAATCTAATGTGGTCATAAATGTATGCTCCTATACAAATGATACATAATACATTATGTTCCTCCATTTGTTTGGTTTCTTCATATTCTTTAGTTTATTTTGCTGTGTTTATACTTCACCTGCATGTGGTTAGCAAACTGCTAACAACTTGCTGTAACTTCAACTTAACAACTTGACAACATTCTGTTCACTTTCAAATAGTTGGTCTAAATCACAATATAAATCCAACAGAATTGTGCTTTTCTGTATATGAAAATCAGTGGTGTTATGTTTAAAATGTTAAAAAGAGCTCAGCTGGAGTGTACTGTAAATCTTGTTGCTGAAACCTTCTTAAAAAACACATACCCACCAGGGTTTTTTTTTTTTTTTTCGGTTACTTTTATCATTTTGTATTAGCAGAAACACCCATGTCATACTGCTAAAGTATATATTCAATATGTTATCTTGTTTTGGAAGACACCCTTCCAAAACACCACTTATACACCCATCTTAAACGCGATCAAGTAAGCAAACGCCACGTGATCTGCCATGACTGACGTAATTGCAGCAAACTACGGGAGCCACAACGTGTCCGGCTTCATATCTCCGTTTGCAGCTCCTCCCCACCTGCACGCGGCTACTCTCGCCGATCGGTTGCATCCAGCCGCAGCCGATGTCGAACACACCTAGAAGCTGCGCTGGATGAGTTCTCCGGCTACTCTCAAATCGCTCTCGCGGTACTTTGATGGCACACGTCACAGTCACGTTGCGTCAGCGCTGTATCAAGTCGGACACAATTTCGAACCGGCATGCACTGCTTCAAGTCAGCCGACGATCGGTTTGCTCAGAGCTTCATGAAGTCGAACAAGCCTTTTGCTAAAGGTAAAGAGATTGAAGAATATGACAAATTTAAATGTCATATGAAAAATGAAGGAGGACTAATAAAATAAATGATCTTGCTCCATCAGTGTAGTCACAAGTGGAACTTGTTAACTTAGTTTATACATTTAAAAAAAAAAAAATATTTAGTGATAGAGATTTGAACATGTAAGTTCAGATTTGTAATTTTTAAAATAGTTCAATCTTTTGATACTACATCTTATTTATATTACATTATCTGTATACATTAATATTTATTTAAAATAATTTATAATAACTGTTAAACTAAAATTGCTTGCGTGTAAGAGAAAAATAATAATATGAATCACAATAATTATATAAAACATAAAATGACTTTTATCATTAAAGCCAGACTTCTATTTTCTTTTTTTTCTTCTTTTTTTAAGCATTAAACCTTAAACCTTTAATTTGGAGCAAGATAAACTGGAGTGACTTTGTGCCAGACATGTGTCACTTCTCTCACATCTGATTGGTTCACCTTCAGTTTGAGATCTTGAATCCAGAACATAACCTGCCCCGGAGCAGGTTAGCCGTGCAGCGTAAGATACCATGACAACGAACACCGATTAAAGCCAAGCTACTTTCATAGTACCTAAAACCCAGGGTTAGCGGAAACTAAGCTGAAACATAGCTGGCTAGCCACCTAATCCAGCTTCATGGAACAGGCCCAAGGTACAATTTACAAACAACATGGGGTTCAAAATGTTTCAGGAAAACATCAATGGACTCTGGACCAGTCTTAACCTCATCACTGTTGACATTTCACAGTTCTTTACATCTCAGTCTATACGAAAGTAATTCTGAGGTGATACACCCAGTGTTCAATTAAGCTGCAATTCTTAAATAATAATAATAACAACAAATAATAATAACAAAATATAAACTTACTGACCACTTTATTAGGTACACCCCCTTTTGCCTTCAGAACTGCCTTAATTCTTCATGACATAGATTCAACAAGGTGTTGGAAATATTCCTCAGAGATTTTGGTCCATATTGACATGATAGCATCACGCAATTGCTGCAGATTTGTCAGCTGCACATCCATCATGCGAATCTCCCATTCCACCACAACCCAAACAAAGGTGCTCTGTTGGATTGAGATCTGATGACTGTGGAGGCCATTTGCGGTAAAGTGATCTCACTGTCATGTTCAAGAAACCAGTCTGAGATGATTTGAGATTTGTGACATGGTGCATTATCCTGCTGGAAGTAGCCATCAGAAGATGGTTACACTGTAGTCATAAAGTGATGGACATGGTCAGCAACAATACTCAGGTTGGCTGTGTTGTTTAAACAATGCTCAGTTGGTACTAAGGGGCACAAAGTGTGCCAAGAAAACACCCCCCACACCATTACACCACCAACACCAGCCTAAACCTTTGAGACAAGGCAGGATGGATCCATGCTTACATGTTCTTTACGCTAAATTCTGACCCTACCATCCGTATGTCGCAGCACAAATCGAGACTCATCAGACTAGGCAACGTTTTTCCAATCTTCTATTGTACAATTTTGGTGAGCCTGTGCCAATTGTAACCTCAGACAAGCCTGTCTGGCACCAACAACCATTCCACATTAAAAGTCACTTAAGTCCTTAAACAATTAAGTAGTCACCATATCTAGCCACATCTAGATGCCTAAATGCATTGAGTTGCTGCCATGTGAATCCGCTGATTAGCAATTTGTGTTACCAAGCAATTTAACAGGTGTAGCTAATAAAGTGGCCGGTGAGTGGGTATATATATATATATATACATACACACACACACACACATTATTTTATTTGGTGTCAATGGGAGGTCCTCTGGGCATATATTTTTCTTTCGTGGTTTATTCCCTGACATATGTCATATGTAAAAGTTTCACGCAAGTTTGATGCGTTCTAAAAGGAAAGAGTTGTGTCTTTATTTAATATCAACAATTTTTTTATTTTTTTATTTTTTATAAAGAACATTGCTTTCTCACATAATGCATTGAAGCAGCCCGTGCATATAATGAATAATCGATTTTGGAGGCATCGATATCAACCAATTCAGCACCACCGCCTTGGACAGCACCTGGTAACCTCGCACGTAAGGATGTATATGTTAAGCAGCCTCCTAAAGTCATTGAAGTATAGTTCGGGAAACAGGCCCAGAACACGTTTACTTTTAGTTAAGACATACCTTTAGAGTCTTCGTAGCGAGCTAAGAGCCCTGTTTGCTATCTCCTTATTTGTTTAATATGGCAGCCTAAAGCCAACATTCAGTTTCTTTCATTCAGCATTATTTACCCCTTCCCAGTGCTGAAATTGTCATGAGTGCTTTGTTTTTATTGTTTAGGGCCCGGTTCCCCAAAACGTTCTTATCGCTAAGTAGTTCTTAACCTATTCCTTAACCTCTCTCTTAACCTTGTGGCACGATTCCCGACACGTTCGTACGCTAAGTATATAAACTGTAAGTCATACTTTCGAAAGGTTGGTCTGGACCATTCGTAAGCTCTCTCTTAGCGTTGTTTGAGCTCAAAACGCTACTGTACAGCAGTCTTTAGAAATCAGCGCAGCGCAGTACAAGTCAAACTATGGTATGTTGACAATTTTGTGGCTTAACAATGATTTTATGTTATTTTGTAAGAATATAAATTATGTTCGCAATGGACACAGGCCTATTTATGAAGTTGACTTTATGTGGTGTAAAAAAATATGTAATTAAAGCGAATTCGACATTTTTCCTGACGTGGCTATATTTAAAAAAATCGCCTCCCAAGACAGCTAATAATGGAGCTGCTTGACCTTCTCAGACCTGCGCTTGCCAGGCTAACGCGGCGAAATTTTGCTTTAAGCCCTGAAGCCCAGCGCTACTTTTTTTTCTTTCTTTCTTTCTTTCTTTCTTTCTTTATTTTTTTAATTTGTTTTTTTTTTGACCGACCATACTCTGTATCTAACTCTGTCTCTCTCTGTTCATTGTAGATAGGTTGCTTGAAAACATTAACCAATGGCAATCAATACCGCATTAAACAGAAGTAACTGCAGCTGCTTGCCAATCAATTCTGATTGTAAAGTACCTTACCATTATTATAAAAGTGTATTACATAATTTTTAGTCGTTAAACCCATGTCAAGAAGCGGCACGATTGGCACAACAACGGGATGGATGATTAGCGAGGGATACCCGGTTCGTCTATCCGTCACAACATATCGTGTGAACATATTACTGACCATTTGATAATTTAATTTATAGTCTATATTTTACTGATAACTTAAACTATGTTAAAATAAATGTTACTGTAATAATTTTAGGAATGTTTAATTTGCATAGAGCGTGTTGTCTTTCTTAACGCTGTATTGCACCATCGCGTGAAGTGGAAAATCGATTCATGAGCAATCAATGCCAACTAATTCAGCACCCTCACTTTGGACAGCGCTCTTGTTACGTCGGACGTAAGAGGCAGCGTGCTAAGAAGCTTCCTAAGTGACACATCGGGGAACACACTTAGGAACATAAACAACTTTGGTAAGATATATCTGTCGAGGAGCGTTATCGGGAAACCGGGCCTAGATGCTTATGAATGTTAAATTCATATGCATTCAAATCAATTCAAGACATTGATGTTTGCCTACAAAACCACCACTGGCTCTGCACCCATTTACCTAAATGTATTGCTTCAGACTTATGTGCCCTCTAGAAGCTTGCGTTCTGCAAGTGAACGTCGCTTGATTGTGCCATCCCAAAGAAGCACAAAGTCACTTTTACAGACTTTTAAATTAAATGTCGCTTTGGATAAAATTGTCTGCTAAATGAATAAATGTAAATGCAAATGTAAATTATCATTTAATGCTTTTTAATGGTTTAAAAATAATATTGATACATGTCAGAAAAGTCCGGACTTACAAGGTTCACCTTCTTTCAAGGGCCACAGAATTCGGGAAAGCATTTGGACTGATTGGTTTACAGGAGAAAGTGGGGTAAATACTTAACATTTATTTAAGGTGAAGGATACTAACCTGGGTTGCGTTTCCCGAAAGTTTCGTAAGCGTAGAAGTTCGTAAAAACGATCTTACGACTGATCTTAATATTACGGTCTGTTTCCCAAAAGCATCGTATTTTTTTTCCTAAAACGTAATCATTTTGACATTTGCTATATGTTCATCCATGTGATATTGCGTCCTCACCCACTCAGGCAATTGGTCGCACTTTTTCCACACTAGAAGCATTTTTGTAAAGGTCATAGACAATTAACCAGGCTTTACACTGACACTCGCATTGCTGAATTTGGGGTGGAGCTTTCAAACCATAAAACCAGCTGCCTCCACAGTCTCTCAGTTCACAGTTTCAATAAACGCCTAATGGAAACCTTTCGTCGTTTATCGAAGAGGTCATGAATGGATGCTAGTTCTAAGTTATGTCAAATGTGTTGCTTTTTTTTCTGGACATATTCAATCCACTTTAGAAGATATTTTGTACTTGCACGATCATTTTTGTTTTGACACAACATGGATGTGGAATTAGATGTAAAGATGGATTTATATTAACACGTTGCTTGATTTCGTGGTACAGAGCATTTCAAAGAATTGATAAGATCAAAAGTAAGCGTAACACATTTTTATTTGTTTTAAACTACTGTCCAAAGACAGTGTGCTGAATGTTTGTTAAAGTGAAAGTGAAAAGGTGACGTGACGTACAGCCAAGAATGGTGTCCCATGCTCGGATTGTGCTCTGCATTTAACCCATCCAAATGCACACAAACAGCATTGAGTGAACACACACACTGTGAACACACACCGGAGCAGTGGGCAGCCATGACCTTTGTGTTACAAGCCCGACTCTCTGACCATTAGACCACGACTTAATAAGCTGCCTGTTTTGAGAGTATATGCTACATGATTTTAAAAGCTCTCAGAGTGACCCTGGGGATCGGTTATGTTTTGTAAATTTATAGGCTTTGTGTATTTCACCCCATGTTGATTCTCAGATGTTGACAGCAAACAGGCCAGGCCTAATAATTTCCACACATAGCAATGAGATCACAAAATTCACAAACATTAAATCAAAACCTGAGCCACAGCAGGTCTTAATAAATAAATAAATAACCGCCTGTAGACTGTGTGCATCAGTGATTTAAACGTTTTAATTCCAAAGTCATATTTATCATTGCAATATTTTACAGCTTTGATAATCAAAAATGGAAATAAATAATTGCCGTTAGACATTCAAATGTTTTATTGGCATATGTACAGTAAATAAATATGCAATTGTGCAAATGTTCAATTCACTGAAAAAAAGTGGTAAATTATGTAACCTTAATATATATATATATATATATATATATATATATATATATATATATATATATATATATATATATATATATATATATATGTATGTATGTATGTATATATATTAACCCTTTAATACCCCACACACCCCGAATTATTACTATCAAGGGGAAGAATTAGAACTAGTAGGCTATTACTAAAATAAAACCAGAGATAATTCGACTCTTGACAGATTTTCATGCCAAAAAGGAATTTATTTTTGGTTAAAGAAGAGATTAAAGACTTTATATAACCAACAAACCAGAAAGACCTGACAGTATACTTGCCGGTCGATTCTATTTATAAATGAATGCGCGAAACTGTGAACATACAGGTGTTAGCTATGCTTAACTTGGTTAACTGTGTGATTACTACTGAAGACAGAAAAAAAAAAAACTGATCCTGATTACTTTCTTATTTAAAACTGCATGATCTAATAAGACAACGCCACACAGATGGGTTTCTTTTCCCGTTTGAAAATTATATCACCCCAATTTTCAATAATAGCGTTACTCACAGCAATTCCTAAATAAATGTCCAAACAATGTGAAAATAATATACATTTGACAAAAACAATATTGTTACAGTTGACATATGCTCATAAAAGACATTTAAAAAGAGATTAAGAGTATATAAGTGATGCGATTCATCAAAGACACTGATCCTTCAAAAAAGTACAGTGGTTCATCATTTATCATCAACATAGCACAGAAGGATGTCAAATCATGTATTATAAACATGCAGTTTTCACCATGTTGATTTATCATTATTGAACGCATGCAGCATTACTGTAAGGATAAAATGTGAACTGTATAATCACTAGCCTATATTATCTGCCCCTAAAATACGTTGCAAGTCACGGATAAATAAATTAAGAAATAAATCAATCAAAATTGTGCGATCGAAATGAATTATTTCGAAATATGTTACAGTTTATTTATTTATTTATTTTTATCGCGCTCTCCTACCCAAGTTATTCGAGTCTCTGGTCGATCCGATCACCGATCTAATGCGTTTGGAAGGAACCACTATTTACATTTTCCCATGTATTAACTTGTCAAAAAAAAAAAAATATATATATATATATATATATATATAAATAAATAATGTGGAATTACCTACATGCATCACAACAGCAGTCACACCCTACAGTCCTTTGCACTTATTTAATTTACGCAATATTTTCCCATTTAAATAAAGTATGTAAAGCTGTCTATGATAAACCTGCATACCTGAGAATCCGGTGCAAGACACCAATGGAGTGAATTCGTCGTCTGCATGTTTCAAGAATGATCTCCTGAAGGAAATTTCGATAGCCAATTTTTCCCCCTACTAACCTCATTGTGTATCCACAAATGTGACCACAGAGTGTAATTGCCTATTTTTTCCAGAGGAGGGAGACTTTTGGCTCGCTTCTCTCAATACGTCCCTTGTTAATGAGTTTTGACCACGACTTAAACCTGTTGTACTCTTTTGAAAGGTTTATTTTTTTTTACGCACAGCACTCGCCTCGATATGGTAATAATAACCTTTTACACGTAGTGATCATACTTGCAACACGTAGGCTATATATGATCCCACTAATATATCTGTTGTCACGGTATAGCCTACTCTCCCCGCACGCTCTGTCTTGTTTTCTTACACAACAAAAGCACACTAAACACTTTTGCTCACTGATTTGTTACAGTAACCTAAACATTTTCCCCAAATGTTTGATGGTCTCGAAAGATGTTCTCCACGTGTTGAAGTTGGAGACTTGTAACTTGCACACGTATGGATAGTGACACTGCTTCTTGTTCTACTGGGTCGTCTGTAAACTTTTACAAGTGACATTTTGTGAGCTAATAAACTATACCTTCTTTACTTCCACAGGAAACTCTGTGTGCACGCTGTGATAGTGCTGGTCTTTGGAATTCAGTCAATACCTTATATAGTAGGCCTAATCATGTGACAAAGATGCGATTGCATTGTGGAGCATGTGCGTTGGTAAACTGCGTTGGCTACGTTTCTGTGTAATGTCCATAACAATATACTTTTTATATGATTTATTATTATCATTATTATTATTATTATTATTATTATTATTATTATTATTATTTAGTTATTCCACTTCGTCTTTTTGTTCTCACAACTTGTCATTTCTACCTCACGCTAATGGAGCATTTCCATTGCTTCTATATCAAATAAAAACTGTTTATATCAAGCAGAAGAATATTCAACTCTTTATTCATAAAGACTTGTTTACTTAATTTAAAAAAAATAATAATAATAATTGAAAGCCAGTTGTGTATGTTTAATTGCAAGTGATGGTTTAGACATCAGAAGTATGGAATACACAAATAAAGAGCTTGGTATTGCAGGGATGCATTGCTATTCTCATTGGTACTGGCGCATGGCTAACTCATCAAGCTTTCACTTGATATAGGTTATATATTAATTAATTAATTATTGCTCTGCAAAGGAGCACTTCATTCAGATTGTTTTTAACAGATAAAATATTTAACGTGTAGAATATGGGCCAAATACATGTAGCCTATAGTACTCTTTCTCATAACATATAGACTATACACTTCACGAAACGTGGATGCATAAACAGAATTTCTATTGCTTAGACCGCACGCCCATTTCCACGTTTCATAACTGCATACAGTCTTAAAAAATAAAGGTGTTTCAATAAGGTTCTTCAAGCGATGCTACAGAAGGACCATTTTTGGTTCCACAATGTTTGGTTCAAATGTTCTTTAAAGCACCATCTCTTTTACCTTTCTGTTATCTAAAGAACCTTCTTTCTCCACAAAGAACCTTTTGTGGAACATAAATGTTCTTCAGATGTTAAAGGTTATTTATGGAACCATTTGGACAAAAAAAGTTTTCATTTATTTATTTTCGTGAAGCACCTTTATTTTTAAGAGTATATTGTTTAACGTATCATCAGCATTGGGAATGCGTCACGTTTAAACAAAGCCTTGCACATTACTTCTAATCTGAATTAATGTATTGAAAAAGTTAAGTTCTGCATTCTGGATGGGACGCACACACACGCAGCCTACCCGAAGAATCCTGGACCAATGAAATCAACCCATCGCTCTCCGCGTAATCAGTTAGATTGACGTGCAGGACGCGTCAGATTGAGTCCAGTAAACTTCACCCTGCGGGATCAGACAGATCCCTCTTTGACTGGAGATGATCACTCGTATCCCATTCTACCCTAGACAAGTTTGGCATGTAGAAGTTTTGCAGCCGGAATAAACAAAGAGGTTGTCGAAGTTTTTTAAACATCTTTAAAAATTACTGAACGCTGGAGCGTTCAGCCATTTGAAAGGAAACTGTTTTAAAGACACGCATCGCAAGAGCAAATGGGTGAGATCTCATTCACATCTGCATATTTATGTTGCAGAGAGATGCTTTATTTAAACCAGAAATAATCGTAATCTTGAGCTTCAGACTGAACTGTCAAATGTTTGCTTTGGTTATGAGTACTTAAATAATTCAAATAAGGTGCCTGCCATGCAACGACTGTCTTATTAGGTCAATAATATTAATTATCTCAGCTGACAAAGAACGCAATGTTCCTGGAAAAAAAATCTTGGGTTTGCTTAAGTCACTGAACATGCACAAGATGTGCCATGCTGTTTCACATAGCACTTTTTCCATAGCATAAGTTGAATGCCTTTTGTTTCTTACAGAGCAAAACTACGGGGAGGTGAACCAGCTCGGGGGAGTTTTTGTCAATGGACGTCCTTTGCCCAATGCAATAAGATTACGAATCGTGGAGTTAGCCCAGCTTGGCATCCGACCCTGTGACATAAGCAGACAGCTTCGGGTCTCCCATGGCTGTGTGAGTAAAATCCTTACGAGATACAACGAAACTGGGTCCATTTTGCCGGGCGCAATCGGTGGCAGCAAACCACGAGTTACGACACCAAATGTAGTAAAAAACATAAGGGAGTACAAACAAGGAGACCCGGGAATTTTTGCATGGGAGATCCGGGACCGTCTTCTCGCGGACGGAGTATGTGACAAGTACAACGTTCCTTCGGTCAGCTCTATCAGCAGGATATTAAGGAACAAGATTGGAAACTTCTCCCAGCCTAACCAATATGAAAATGGCAAGCAAGCAGCTCCGCAGTCCAGCCTCTCGTACTACCCGTATTCATACCCCACTGCAATGTCTCCCTCCGGGACCAAAATGAGCAATCCTCCCGGTGTCCCTGTCACGGGTGGGCATTTAAGCATTTCCCGCGGTTGGCCTTCAGCGCACACGGTCAGCAATATACTGGGTATTCGGGCTTTCATGGATCCTGCAGGTGAGACTCGGTGTGCGACTATCGGTTTAGACAAATCTTAAGCACATCAAACGGTTACTTAGGCCCCAGCCTCAAGCTTGATTTGTGGTGCCTACACAAAGCAAACTGACGAGGCCTGTGCAAACACCTAATTTGTGGGTTATTATTACAGAGATTAAGTTTGAATATTGATACTTTAAGTTTAAAATTAAAATGTGAAATTTAGAAACCAGTTATTAAAATATTTTCACACAAATATGGCCTAAGAATAACCTAGTAGGCCTTCGATTAAAAAGTGGTAACCTGCAGTTGTTATAAATATTTAGCTACCCGCTTTTATAGCTAATGATAAAATAGATTTGAACATTTATGATGTATTTATGTTGACTGGATCATGTTAAATAGCATTTTAGACTAAAACATTTAATTAGATATTCAGATGAGCAAATTATATCGATTTAGATATTAAAAAACATGTTTATTATACGTACTACTGTGTGTCTATTCCTTAATTGTGCATTATAACGAATGAATTGTGATCACGCATTATATATATATATATATATATATATATATATATATATATATATATATATATATATATATATATATATATATATATATATATATAAGAAATCATTATCATATGAATTATATATAAAACGCGTTGTTCTATACTGTTTAAATACTGGTCACCTCGAATATTTGATAATACATAGCATTTTCGCTTAATAAGTATTAATTTTAAATGTGCTGCACATTTGTGTCGAATGTATTTAAAAGAGAGTTTAAATCTATCAATTACGTTGACATTATTAATTCAGTAAATAATGCCTTATTATTCTCGGAGTAATTTTGATTTAGTTGGTTGCAAAACAAAGCAAAAACCAAAAGTTAAATGCATTTAAATAATTTTCCCCCTCTAGCCTTTGCTAGCGCTGAAGGATACGCACCAAAAATGGAGGACTGGGGTAGTGTGAATAGAGCGACATTTACCTCTGCTCATGGAGTCAATGGAATAGACAAATCAGCTATTGATGCAGACATAAAATACCCTCAGGTATCAAAGCAATTATAAACTATTTTATTGTTTCAAATACAAGATCTGTTTAGAATTAATCTGCTTATACACTGTTTTACTAAAGATTATTTTGCAAGTATATTTATGTGCAATAGCCTATAAAATGGACATTGCAAAGTGTTACCCAATCATGCATTATTTGTATACGTTTTTATGGGGATTGATTTGTCTTTATTGTGCTTGTTTTTCTCCTGTTTCTTCAGCCTTCTTCGACTTTGTCTAGTTATGTCCCAGCATGCGCATACTCTCCCTCCAACCAGTATGGCGTGTACAGTGGTCCAGCAGGCAGTTATGTGAGCCCAGGGCATCACTGGCAGGCCCAGGGCACCAGCCTCTCCCACCCTGGCGGTGGCGTAGCGATGCACCCGAGTGACAACCATTCTTCTATGGGGTTCAAACATGCTGTGCAAGATGGTATGCAAATTAATACTTTGAAATCAGTTAAACTTCTTCTGTTGTCCATTACTGATGACATTTGAGTATCCTATAATTGCTTATAGAGCAAATTTTTCATGGGCATTTTGACTAACTTAAAACATTTATTGACAATACTAACCTTAGCCAGTTTTAAGATATACATACACCTCTTAAACGTCCTTGGCTATATTTTTAGTATTGTTCACTTTAATAGCTAGAAATAACTCCTGGTGAAATAAATAAATAAATAAAATTGGTTCCAACCTTCATATAGAACCCTAATAGGGTACAAGTGTTCTCAACAAAACCATTAGGCATGCACATAACATTTCTTAAGATAATGAGGTCGTGCGGTAAAATGCGTGTTTGGATGTGAGGAGAGTTACGACTTGTTTTCTCTCTAAATATGTTCTCCTGTCCTCCACAGGAGACAGAAAACCACCGAGTTCCCTAAGCAAGCACCAGCACGAAGCCTTGAGCAATATGCACGGACTTTCTACCTCGTCCTCGTAACAACACAGATACATCAGTTTAGAAATGATCGCATTTCAAGAACGCAAACCGTAAGTTCATCGAATGCACATCTTTCGACGGTGTTGTCCTGTTCGAGTCCGTAGTCAGCGATACATTACATAGTCGTGTACATTAAATAAACCTCTATTTGAACAAAGTAATAAATTGTTAATGTAAATATAAATAAAGCTTTAGTTGTATATTTTTTGTATATTCACGTGTAAATATTCTAAATAAAGGTATTGCATAAAAAAAAAAAAAAAAAAAAAAACAACCTTTGAAGTCGATATTTTTATATATATACCTTATTGTCTTTTATGATAAGCTAACTTCACTTCAAATTCTCGCAAATATACAGGCTATGGGAATTTCTATAACAAACTTTTCTTCACCCTGCTCATTCTGTATAGGGCTTTCAGTATGTGCTATAACAGCCATTATTATTATTATATTATTATTTTTATTATTTATTTATTTAATTTTTAGCTAGAGAGTGTTTCACGCAACATGCTCTGCAGTGAGTGATAAGGCCATTTTGCTGTTTTCTCATGTGCGCTACTGAGCGTAATGGTGCTTGTCCGCATTTGGCGCCTCCAGTGATGCTATCTGTATTGATGCTGGATCAGTGCCACACGGTGCAATATATATATATATATATATATATATATATATATATATATATATATATATATATATATATATATATATATATATATATATATATATATCCTCTTCGATTGGACGACGGGCTTACAGTCATTTTGCTTAAAGCATTTGTGATGACAGTTGATATATAGGTACAGATCTTCAAGTAATATGTATAAAACCCTTTGCATAGTATTCGACTTAATTATTCTTTTTGCTGGTACTACTGCGTTTTATAGGCTACTAGTTATTTTTAATGTTTTATTTTTTTAATTTTTAACTATTGTGATGGCTTAAGGATCTGGGTTACATTTTTCAAAAGAATCATAAGCCTAAGAAGTAGTAGAAACAATAACATTACATTACATCACGGGACAGCAGAAAACACCTAAACTATGAACGGTAGGCCTATTTGAAATACAACAAAGTAAACATTGTGGATTTAATATCATAACATTTTATTTTATACGTTTACTTTTTGTTAAAATATTATTGGGTTAGCCTTTTTAAAATAGTTTCGAAGAAATGCATTAAACACGTTATAAAATGAAATAATAGATGAACGAATAACTAAATAAAGCAACGTACCTTATTTATACGAAGTTGGTTTAAACAAACGGTGATAACAATATGTGCACTTTTGGGCGAACTATCCTTTTAACTGTGGTTATTTAAATACAAATTTTCATGTTTCACGCATGAAGCTGAAACAGAGATCGTCAGTAGGAAATATGTACCCTGCCGAGAAGAAAAAAAATATTTTGCGTGCATGGCTTCTGATGCGATTACTCTACAGTATGTGTGGTGAACAGATCTCTTAGAATGGATGGAGATTAGCATGATTCCGCCTTATTTTCATGGAATTAATCATCTGCTTTTAACAAACGGTGCCTAAATGAAATAAGGTTAATGGGAGCAGACGTATTACTTCGTTTTATAGTCATTACATTTTTCTTCTTCTCTCTCTTCCTCCTCCTCTCTGGCACCCAAAGGCCTCTCGCCCGTGTTATGCTGTGCCCATCAATGTGGGTCAGTAAAGAGCATCTCTTAACTGGTGAACACTGCAATTAACTAACAATAAAAACGTGAACACGGAAAACGGAGAATACTCCCGGTTAATAACATTATCACAAATATAATGACTTTATAAAATAAATGCACGAAGGAAAGAGCTTAGCTTAGCCAAAACAGTCTTATCAAGGATTTCAGCATGCAATGCAAATATTTAAATTTGATGTATAATGGCGTGGGATCGTTGTTCTACAGGGAACATACTCACGCAAGCTTCTAAAATGTTGTTTTTTCTAGTTCTAGTTCTAGTTCTAGTAGGCTGTGTAAAAAAAAAAAAAAAAAAAAAAAAAAAGAATGAAAAAAAGGCATCCCAATTGTTATCTGATTGATGATAAATGTAAAAAAATGGTGTCACTGATGGATGTTTTTCAGTCCATTTAATTTTGCTAAAAAGTGATGTTTTTCACCGCCAAATCAACAGTTACAAATGTAGTTCTAGTTTTATTATGTTAATTTCTGGGTTTTCTGTAGCAATAATGTACTAGAGAATCTGACTGATGATTTTACGAAAGATGTTTGTTACACGTCCCTGAAACCCTCTAGCTCTCTAATGAATGCATTACTGTACCTGCCGTATATAACTTTAATATTTAAATGACACCGTAAACTTAAAACTCTTACAGAGCAGCCCCTAAACATAGCCTAACTCGTATGGGAATAAGAAAGAATTGCATGGTTTTTTTCCAGTTCAGTTTTTCAGTTGTTCAACGGACCTCAAATAAGAATATGATTTTTTTTTAACCAATTTATATATTTATATGCTTTGGTTATTACAATAATTGTCATAATTGTTTCATTCAATTATTACTTTTCTCAACAAAAAAAAAAAAAAAAGAAAAAAAAAAGAAAAACTGAAATAAACTAATAGAAACCCCAGTTGTTTCATATGCAGAGACTGGAGGAGAAGATGCAAAATCCATTTTCAAAAAGGTAAACTTTAAGACAGCAGCTTTTGGTTGAGGTCAGATTTAATGATGTAATGCAAAACCTCTGCAAGATTGACTTCCTCACATTAAATTATTTGTACTTCCTTAAACATAAAGGCACTTTGACACTGAACAGCTTAAACCTTCTATAACTGTAGTCTGATACCTCCTTTCATTGGATGCACTTGTCTGCAAATTAAAGGGTCACGACAACAATCACAGAGATTTTTGTGCTTACAGTTGAGATATTGATGCTGCTGTAAAGGTTGAGAATTGTCATCTGTTTGTCAGTATTGTTGTTGTAGCAACGGCCAGGCCATGAGTTTTCCTTGAATGCAATGTCAGCTTTGGATAAAACTATCTGCCAAATACATAAATGTTGTTGTTACATTGGTGCTGTTAAAACCCAGTAATAGTGTTACAGTTTTTAAACTTAAGTTACACTTACATGTTTTATTTTTATTTTATTTATTTATTTATTTATTTATTTATTTCTTTATTTATTTATTTATTTATTTATTTATATATTTTTTGTTTGCTTGCTTGCATATTACCAGATAATTTCATTTAATAACAAACAACATACAAAAGATTAATTGCTTGTAAATCTAAATGTAAACAAAACTGGTACAGTATATCATGACCATGCTATTATAATGTATTTAACATATACTGAAAGCCACCTTAAAGTTGTGGCCTAGTGGTTAGAGAGTATGACTCCTAACCCTAAGGCTGGGGTTTGAGTCTCGGGCTGGCAATAGCACGACTGATGTGCACTTGAGCAAGGCACAGAATCCCTGGGTGCCGCAGCATAAATGGCTGCCCACTGCTATGGTTGTGTGTTCACGGTGTGTGTGTGCACTTTGGATGGGATAAATGCAGAGCGTGTATCCTGAGTATTGGTCATCATACTTGGCTGTATGTGACGTCACTTTCACTTAATAACACAGGTGATAAAATGATGAATCCAAGTGCATCAAAAGTGTCTCAGGTTACGAATGTAACCATGGTTCCCTGAGTAGGGAACGAAACACTGCGTCCTCTAGGGGGTGCTATGGGGAACATCTCATTGTGACCTTTGTCGGAAGCATACATTGAAAAAACACCAACTTGTTGGCCAGCTACAACCTCTTACGTCACTACCAGGGTTCTAAATTAACTTTTTTGATCACCAGCCAACGTGGCTGGTAACTTTCTAAAGTTACCAGCCAATCAGAATTTCCACTAGCCATTTTTTTTTTTCGGTAAAAATAACAAATGATGAGTGCCACTGAATGAATTTGATCATTTTATTAACATTGTTGGCATGAAAAACACATATAAAGTACAATGCATACAACAAAATATACACTGACTCAAATTTAAAATGATTAGTTCCCACCACGAAATTGCTTGTTTGGTTTTTTTTCTTTCGCGTAACTTACATGCGGCAATCCTGACAAAGCATTACGACATTCTTGTGATCAAACACAAGCCATTCATGACCCGTCAGCCATTTTGCATTACATTTTATTTTCTTTGTTTCTCCTTTTGATATCCTACGGGGCCACGTATACCTGTAGGAGAAAAAAAAATAAATCCGTGGCGACGGTTTTGCAATCCGTCCCCTCAGTTTATAAACCGTACTCACAAATTCATAAACTGTTCCCTCGGTTTAACAAATCGTGCCCACGAATTTCCAGTCCATACGCTCAGATTTTGTAAAACATACCCTCGGTTTTTTAATCCGTACCCACAAATTCATAATCCGTGTGCACGCTTTCGCAATCCGTTCCCACGGATCTGTAAACCGTACTCACGGATTCATGCAGCAAGCTCCTGTTAACATTTTTATAGTTAACAGTTTTATTGAATATTATTATGTGGAATAGGTTTAATAATAATAAAGGAATAATCTTATAATAGCACTTGATTATTATTGTACAATAAACCTGGCATTGTGACTAACTCTGGAGTAATTTTTTCCTCGGTTGTTTTGGATAAAAGATTCTTATGCATAACCTGTATAATAATATATAATAATGATAAAAATAAAAATAAAGTTATTTTTATAATTTTAATTTGTAGGCTAAATAAATGAGTACAAGAAAAAAATTCATGGATTGCTTTATTTTTAAATAAGCTTTGACAGCTTTTAACAGGAAATGCTTGTGTACAATTATTTCTTAACATGCATGAAGACTTATTTTTGTGATTTTATTATACTAAGCTCCATCCACCCCACCCCACCCCACCTGCCGGAGTTAGATGCATGTTTCATTGTTAATGTTATTATTAAATAATGAGGCCAAAAATAACATTGCATTCAGTTAGAGAGAAAAGTAATGAAAACATAACCGGCATATTATTTGTTCTGTGTTGCTTTTTACCCTTATTTTCTTCTTCTTTTTAGCGTTTATTTTTTTGGCCATAAAACACAGGCGGCTGTGTCTTATCCTATTGGTGATTAATGTAAAATAAATGCTCAAAGACTCATTGAATACTATGAAAAATAATGTTTAATAAACAGAAATGAATCTGCCGGTGGGGGCGGAGCTACAAATGCGCGTCAGTTTACAAATCCGAGGGAACGGATTGCGAAAGCGTGCGCACGGATTATGAATTTGTGGGTACGGATTCTAAAACCGAGGGTACGGTTTACAAAATCTGAGGGCACGGATTGGGAATTCGTGGGAACGGTTTGTTAATCCGTGGGTACGATTTGTTAAACCGAGGGAACAGTTTATGAATTCGTGAGCACGGTTTATAAACTGAGGGGACGGATTGATTTGATTTGACGGGTGATGTGCGGGGCTCCGTAATATCCTCATCCCCTGCCTCATTCCTATTTTCGCCCCCAGAAATCTGTCCCAACCACCACTGCATTTAGTTTAATTTTAATTTTTTTTTTCTTTAATAGCTAACTCCGTACTTTTTCAGTCTATGCTCCATGCTCTGGCTCCATTCGTTCTTCTTCCTTGTGTTTTCTGATGGATGCTCTATTCCTTTCCATGTTTTTTCGCGATGGTTTCACTGCAAACTGCATGCAGCCAATGGGCATACGAAACATCATCACATACACGTAGCATTACAGCACAGTGTTCATGGGAAATGTAGGAAGTGCTGCCAGGGGGATAAATGACAGAGAACAGAGCCTCATGTTATGCATCACCAGCAAAACTGGCTAGTAAGTTTTAATTAACACCCGCCAAAATGAATTTTAACCCGCATTTGGCGGGTTGGGGGTGTTAATTTAGAACCCTGGTCACTACTGGTGCAACTATAAACAGGCACTGGGAAAACATGCCATTCCCTTCTTCGTCTGAAGCTTGCGTCAGAAGCATGGCAGGAGGCTAAAGGATCCAGTTCCCTACTCAGGGAACCATGGCTACCTTTGTAACCTGAGACATTCACTTTCAAGGGAACTTCAACTGCGTCCTCTAAGGGGTGCTATGGGGAACAGTATACCCACGCCGCCATGCTGTGGGGAGTGCAGGCCAGAATCATGGCGAGCACTAAGTACCAACTCTACCATTTCCATGGGAGTTCCCCCTGGGACGTTTAGACAGCTGTCTGTGAAAGTACTCCTTACGGCCACATACCCAACTTAATTGTTAGGGCCTCTGGCCAGGGTACACCTGAAGGCTTGGAATCAGGAAAGATTCCTTTGAAAGGATATGGCTAAGAACCTAGAATTTTCTACCAAGTCTTGCCTGTCACACAGGGGCTACTGCTAGCTTACACATAAGCTTGCTGAAAGAGCTGTCTCAACAGTTCCTGTAACACCTTGTTTAGATAGGTATCCAAGGATACATAGGTGGAGTGGCGCCCAAGATGAACGGGGCTATTACCAACTCAAGAAAGGGCACGAAGCAACCGCGCGAAGCCTTCACCATATAGGATTTTAGAAATAATGCAGAATACTAGCGTGCAAACTTACCACAGTGTGGATTTCAGAAAGTGTGCAAAGACTTCACATGCACACTTCATATGCGTGGATTTTTTTCAAATACTGTTCTAAGGAGGGGCTCTCGTGGCACTCTGATAGAGCAGCTCATAGATGGAATGTTGCATCTCAAAACAGTATGATTGAGAGTCATCTCTCGATCTATGGAAACAATACTGGAGTACTCTGGGGGAAAAAAACAGATGACTCAGTCTCATATGAGAGGAGAACTCCGAGGTCAGATTAGCGCGCTCATAGGCAACCCTTTTTGAAAAAAGGGGAGCGCTGCTAAACTACCATGAGAATCACCCAAATAGCCCCTCATGTTGAGGGAAGTGATGCTTGAAGTGTCTAAATAAATACACACTGGCTGAATGAAGCCCAAGGAACCAAGGTCTAATCATCTCAAGAAAGGGAACGAGGCAGAGCGCATAACCCTTATCGTACAGGAATTCAGAAAGCGTGCAGAGTCTTACATGCACACTAAGCACATGGATTTTAGAAAGTGTGCAGTGTTCACGTGCACACTGACCACCATATGGTTTTGAGAAAGTACACAAAGCTTAGCGTGTGTATCTAAAGGTGCCTAAGCATCACAGAGGCGCTGAATCACACGGGAGAGGCAAGCTCAATTTTACAAACCTCAGGCGAGGGGAGCATCACCTGAGGCAGCATATGCAAGAAGACTCCTGTAACTGCCTCCTCCACTTCCCGCTAGATGCAAAAGCACCACTAAGCAGCCAGGAGACCCCTTAGGGTGACCTGGCCGGACATCCATTAAATTCCCTGCAGTGTTGTGCCAGGCCTGATGCTTGAAGCACCACCATTGTGTGTAACAAAGCCACAGCCTGACCTGCTGCTGCATATGCCTTGCCATCCAAGCCAGATGAATTTCTGAAGGGGCTTAGATGGCAAGGAGGGAGCTTAAGAGAGGATGTCTCCCCCGCAGAAAGATTTTTTTTAGCTCTTTCTACAGGGGGCATCCCCTCATAGCTGCTTCCGCACATAACCTCAATGTCGGCAGATTTACTCTAATGCCAAAACCAAGGGATGCGAGAAGAAAACGGCCTTTTTCATTTCTTTTTGATATCTGTATGGAGATCATGCAGAAATGGAAGGCTCACCTGAGCTGGAGGGCTATGGTGAGAAAAAAAAAGTTCATCGAGGGTTTCTTTATTTTATTTTATTTATTTTTATTGGCCTTACATCGTCATCTTGTTAGCGCATTTGCATGGCAAGTCCAGCTTTGCCGTGGTGCGATCCATAACGTCTAACAGCTCTACATACGTAGGACAAGAGAATTGACAAGGCTCAGCCTCAGCTTCTTCACCATCCTCAAATATCCCCTAATATCCCCAGCAGACCACTGTCCTCAGTATCAGATAGTGTTAAAGATATAACATCATCCTCCCGAGGCTCTCTCTTGTCCGCCGCCATTACGAACGCGAAAGGGAAAATCCCTCTTTAAAACATTAAAACAGATCCACCTGTATTCTCACGAGCTCATTCTCCTCCGTGCCTTAGCAGCGATAGGTCCTGATCTGTGGGAAGCAGACGACTGTTTTTTTTTTTTCTTTTTTCCTGGAAGAGAGACGAACGAGAGGGGAGCTTTTTTCCTTGAAAAAAAAAAAAAATACTTATAATGCACACCGATTGCCTCCTCAAAAATATTGCGTGCATCAGTGGCGGCTCCAGACAATTGGGGGGGCAATGGGGGTCATTTCAAGGGGGGTCTCATGAAAACCAACAAAAAATACAGTGGGCACGGCTAATAACTGCATATTACTGCATCAAAAATACATTTTGGTGCAAAAATTATGACTTTATTCAGCATTGTCTTCTCTTCAGTATCAGTTGTGTGAGATTTCAAAACACTGAAGTGTAGTGATATCCGGTACATGAACGAATCATTCGATGTAACCGGATTTTCTTGAACCAGTTCACCAAATCGAACTGAATTGTTTGAAATGGTTTGCGTCTCCAATAAGCATTAATCCACAAATGACTTAAGCGGTTAACTTTTTTAACGTGGCTGACACTCCCTCTGAACAGTGCTGTGCAGAGACCTTTGGATGGGCAGGTGCTCAAAGTATAAAAGGGGCTCATGGAACAAGGCTTTAAATGGCGCTGTTCAAAATATCAATACAGCAATATATTGTGATGCATTCCTTGCTGATTCGCGTATCGATATGGATGGTTATGTACTGATACAGCAGCAAATGCTTTGATGCAGTTTTGAAAAAGAAACAATAGAGAAGACAATTTTAAGTTTAAAATAATAATAGCTCTGGGATTAGAAACTGAAATGTCTTAAATTGTCCCAACCTGATGGCTTTTTCTTCTCTGTTCTACAGAATAATTAAGAACATTGGTTATAGTAAAAACTATAGAAAACCTCTACATTTTCCTTTTTCTCACCAGCCTCTGTCTCCTGGCTTGCTGTTCCCTGCTCTCTTTCTGTCACTTGTGCCTCTACATTTCTCTCTTTTTCTTCCTCTATCTACATCTGCTCATTTGATCTATTACTTTCCACTCTCTGTCCATCTAGGAACAAGGCTCAATTTACTATTTCAGCATTAATGTATTATTTTAACCATCACTACTACTCTTGCACCTAATCAAAAAGGTCACCTTAAATATTGATACAAAACATTAAAAAACTGAGACACTGGAATATAGTGATTAATATTATTATTACTGTTGTAGTTGTTATTGCCTAAAATCGAACACCTTTGCAATGTAAACAAATGACAGGCTACATGTGTTATTCATATCCTTCACACTGCACTTTGATGCCAGGTATATTATGCATTTTTTATTGACATTGATATTTTTACATTTATTTCCAGAGAGATATTATTGCGTTTACAGGCTAAAGTGGTCTTGTTGTTGTAAACACTGTTGCTATTGTAGAAAAAATATATATTTGCGTCACATTTAAAATATAATTATATAATTAATTTCTGAATTGTTTTTATTTTTATAATGATAATTCAGAGAATAAGAAAATCTGAATAAGACTTACCAGTGTTGTGATAATTACTTCTAAGGCACTCAAGGTGTTAAAAAATAAATAAGTACTGTAATATAATAAAAGTTTAGTCAAATAACATAAAAAAAGACCAGACCCTTCTATGCCTGTGAAACTTTTCTCCATCAAACAGCACACTAGCGTTACTTCTACACTACAGCTACACACAGCAACATTTCTGCATGTTCTCACATCACATCATTCTTGTAAAATAATAATACGTAAATAAACATCAAAGTCACTTTCACTCGCTGAGAATGAAACACCACTTACCAGCTGCCACGGTGTGTTGAAAATATCCTTTAGCAATTTAAAAATGCGCGTGCGGCGTGATGAATCGTCACCATAAAAGTCATCAGGTTGGTGATTTTATTTACTGCTAAATTATTATTAATAAATTGTACTAATATTATGATTGGGCGTGGGCAGGCATTCATAAAAGGGTATGTTATTACAAAAAAAAATCGAGGAAATTTTGCTTTGACAAAAGGGCACTTAAGGGGCAAAGGAGCAGGTGCTCAAGTGAACCAGTTCTTTCGGACAATTCGATCAAATAAACCAGTTGAAAAAAAAAAAAACGGTTCACCGGTTCTTTTGCGCTCGATGTAACGTCATTAGCGATGCCTGCCCTTCATTCAAGCCTTCAGATTACCCGCGCTTATAACTTAAACACAGAATCAGTTCAGAATCAATCACCAAAAGAATCAGTTCAGTTTAGACGAGCTGTGTGTCGGTCTGCTTCACACTGAATCACACATGCGCAGTATCATCAGCTCCTCGGTTCTCGAATCAGACGCGTCTGACAGAAACGGTTCTCGATTCAGTGTACGAATAAATGTCGAAATAATTATTATTTATAATTGTTCTGAGTAGTTTGAAGAGAATTTTTTTTTAAATCTTTATCCCAGATATATATATTTCTTAATCAGGAAGAGGATGGGGGGTCAAATGGGGGGTCAGAGCGTTTTTTTGCAGGGTCTTGAGACCCCCCAAGACCCCCCTTGGCGCCGCCGGTGGCGTGCAAGCTCTTCAACCAAACAAATGACGCAAAGATCGAGTGTGTCATCGGGTGTCAAATAATGCCGACACGGATGCACACAATGTCTTTTTTCAATGTATGCGTCAGACACGGGTCATGACGAGGTGTTCCCCATAGCGCCCCCTAGAGGACGCAGTTCGAAGTTCCCTTTAAAGGGAAACACATTTCCACAGGCTCCAGTAAATTCCTCTGGTATTTTAAGGGAATCATGGGAATGCACTTTTTTTTTTTTTTTTTTTACTTTCAAAAACTGTACTTATAACAGATAACAATTAATTGTCACATTCTGTTAAAATTATCTCCAGGGTATATCACGTAATAATGGCATAAATGACAATGAACTTTAGCTAAATAAAATCTTACCTAAAAATGCTATTGAATACACTTATCAAATTTAAGATCCAAGTCATACAATGAAGATCTAAAATAAAATAATAAATGATAAATAAAAATAAATATGTTACAAAACACTAATATGCACTGTAAATAAAATAAAAACTGAAGAATGTTATTCTTCTAAAGGCATTCAACAAGCTTAAACAGATATTCACAGAGGTGAAACAAATCTTATCTGTTAAGCAAAACAATAATGAGAGGTATGCCTTTACTGAGGCAGATCAGTACTCTTATCCTGAAGTGATTTGTCATGGTTTCCATTGTGTAAAATAAAGATAGGACTGGCTCTGTAGAAACAAGTGCTCTTCTTATGGTCCTTACTAGCCAGTGGAAGTGATGAATTGACTTCATGTTACAGTTTTTTAATGTCAATGTCAATCTGTCTGCATCAGCGCTTCTGCATTTTAATTCTGCACTTTCTGAAATCAAAGATTAGTTAATGTATGTAATCGTGTCAGTTTTCTAAAAAGCATCAAACAGGAACAAAATAGTAAGTCATAGCCTAAATGCTGCTTGTTGTCATGTGCAACTTGTAGGCTAATATGTCTGCTGCACTGCTTTATATAACAAATGATTCTCTACTAGGTTAATTCGTTGAAACCACTCACCACATCAACCAGTCACTTTGAAAGTGGAGACACAGATGGGACAATGACATTCATCTTCTCTAATTAAAACATAACATGTCCTTATCCTGTAAGACTTCTCCCTCCCCACGCACATGATTCTTGGATGAATTATTTGCTTTTGGAGACAAAGGCTTTGCAGCATTATATGTGCAAAACACATTGTTTTTCTTTGATCTTAGTACCTAGATACCTAAATGATGATTGTTTTCAAATAACTACAGCAGCAAGAAAGCTACATTGTCTCTTACTATTCTGCACTGCATTCGAGTGATAGTTCGTCCAAAAACGCATATTCTTTTGTCATTTACTCACCCTCAAGTTGTTGAGTTACACAGGGAAGCTAAACAACTCTCACATTTGATAAAGATATTTTGAAGAATGTGGATAAACAAACAGTTTGTGGTAGCCATGGAAGTCAATGGCTACCAGCCACCTTTTGGTCATGCACAATCGTTCTAATATTTTCTTTTGAGTTCAGTAGAATCAATAAACTTGTATAGGTTTGGAACAACTTGAGGATGCAAAAATGATGACAGTTTGTGCAGGTTTGGGCGAACTATGCCTTTTAACTGTGGTTATGCAAATACTGTACCTACAAATTGTAATGTTTCACGCATTTAGCTGACACAGAGACCTTTAGTAGAAAATATGTGCCCTGCCAAGTAAAAAAAAAATATTTTGCGTCCATGGCTTCTGATGCGATGACTCTATACAGTATGTGTGGTGAACAGGTCTCTGGAAATGGATGGAGATGAGCATGATTCCGCCTAATTTTCAGGGACTAGAAAATTAATCATCTGCTAAGATGCCCATCTATGATTTATTTAAAGAACTGAAATATGTTATGTGTGCTTCCTGCCATCTCATTTATTTCTGCAATTACCATCATGCTGTGTGGCAAAGGATCAAACTGTCTCTGAACTAATTTTTGGCACCAGTTCTTATGAGGTGAAAACAAGATGAGGACTTATGCCTGTATGTCTTTTGTTTGCGGTTAGCCACTGTTCTGTCTTGGTTTTGTGTCTGGTTTATTATTATTTTTTTATTATTATTGTGTGTGTGTGTGTGTGTGTGATTGTGTGTGTGTTATGCAAATGTAGGTCAGTTAAATAATGTTAATAAAGCAGAACATCGACCTCTGTTGCAAATTTTATAACTGGGCCAGGAGAAAATATTGTGCCAATAAAAGTTGAAAAATCAAGATTAAAAAAAAAAAAAAAGTTTCTCCAAAGAACTTTTCAAGGAACTTCTTAAAAGAACCATCTTTTTTTTTTTTTTTCTAGAATGTGAAGAACATTTTTAGAACCTGACGAACCCTTTTCTACTATAAAAAACCTTTTGTCAGATGGAATAGTATCATTAATGTTTAAGGGTCTTCATTGAATCATCAATGGCAATCATTATTTTTAGAAGCCTACAAGCTTTGTCCTGAGGTCAATGCAAATTTTAGAGAAAAATAAAACAGTTTTGCTTAAATTTGGTCACCTAAATATAAAATTTACATCAGAGGCACTCAATATGTAAAAATGCATGAACTGAATATAGACGAAAATGTTTTTCAACTGGTGCGTCTGGTTATGTGAGAGACACTGAGACAATGCTTACTGCAATGGTGCATAACTCAGCGCTATAGTGACGACAGATAAAGTAGGTAAGCTAGCAAGAGATTAATGTGTGATATAAATACAAGACGTGCACACAGACAAATGAATTTTTTTTTTTTTTCTGTGCTAGTGGGGAGGCAGTGTCTGACTTAAGTGAAGCATGCGAAAAGGTTTCCAACGGGACCAGACAAGCAGCCATGAAACACTACGTACACAATGGAGCTTGGAATGAACACTGCCACCATCCTGTCTGCAACAGACAATAACAAAGGATGGGACATATTAATCATTTTTTGACAGCATGCCACTCCTATAAACCTTTACCTGATTTCCCCAGAAATCTTGATCATCACTTTCTCACATACATATCTCGAGTAACTACAACTTGGTGTCCATGCAGTGCTCCAAGTAAAAAAAAAACAAACAAACAAACAAAAAAAAAAAAAATAAATAAATAAAGGAAAAGAAAGAAAAGTAATAGTGAAAGTATTGTACTTTCTATGGACTACCCTATGATATCTGTGTAAAAAAAAAAAAAAAAGAATATGTAGATATTTATGGAAAAAGTTTGGTGAATGTTTTTGTACAGGCAATAAAGTTGCATAATGTCATAACTGTGGTTTTTATTGTAGTGATTTTAATGTGGTTTTTAGTTGTTTTTGGGTAGCTCATTTGAGTGGTGAAAGGGCAGAAACAGAAATACAATATTCTCTAAACAAATATTCTCTAAACACTTTTTAGTCAAATACTTGGTGAAATACTATATTATTTGCCATTTTTATAATGGGTGTTTCTGAGCAAATTATTATATTATTATTTTATTTAGTTTTATTTATGTTCATTGTAGTTTCCCATCATCTACAGCATATTTCCTCTAACTTCAGTTTGATTCATTAGGCTATGCATGCAGATGCATGCTGTTCACTTAGCTGTGAAAAAAAAGTGATATGAGAAAATTAAAACTAGTATGTTTTCCAGTGTGATTTCATATTGTGACCCCACCCCAAATTAATTTTTATGGCACTGTTGTGGTTTTGATGCATTGCATCGCTCACTTGCAATGTAGACATAGTTTTTTTCACAGATGAGTACAGCCCCTAGCAGTTCCACACATGGTTCCACGAGTCTTTGAAGAGCACGAAACGTGGCCAGCCATGGAGAAGCGGTCATGTCCTCTTATTAGTGCAGCTACTCCAGTTCAATCTCCATCTCAATATTTCCACTCCGCTTAAGCCTGTAGACTGACTAATTCAGTTGAATGTTATCAGAGAGACAAGTTCAAATAGAAAAGATAATCTTACACCTCATGCAGAGTGCAGTATGCTAGATTCAGATCATAGCAGGAGTTCTTTATCAATTTTGACAGGCCTGTAAAATACAGGGGGTGTGAGTGTTGCAAACACAAAGGATCACAACAAACAAGGAGAAGACGAAATACATTCATTGCCAAAACCTCTCCATTTATTTTACAATCATGCCATTAACCAACATTAAGACAAAGTGCTAGAACTGCCAGTCTGCCACCAATTCCAGTCTTCCCCTGCCACCAACAGGAAGCAGTCTTTATAGGGAGCAAACACTCAGAAACCGGTGCCTCCAATTACACCACAATCAACTTCCACCTGCAAGCAATCAAAACACAAACACACACAAGGCATAAAAAAGCCACTGGGCGTCACAGTGAGAATAAGACGCGGGGTGACACTTTACAGTAAGGTTTCATTTGTTTACTTTATTTAATGCCTTAATTAACATGAACTAATAATGATCAATACATATTGTTAGTCCATGTCAGCTCAGATCCATGAAATAACCTTAATAGATATAACTTCTGATTTTAATAATGCAGTTATAATCTATAATAATGTAGTTACCAATGTAGTTAACTAATGCTAACAAATTGAACCTTAATGTTAAGTGGTACCAGAAATGGTTTCATAATGTCTGCTGGTGATGTCATAATGGAATTATTATTATTATTATTATCATTGTTGATATGTAAGACTTACATACCAGATCCTCAATAATATGAACTAACCTACTCTATTACAAATACAACAATAATAACAAAATAATAATAATAATAATAATAATAATAATAATAAATCTAATCAGTCAAAATGTTAAGGAGATATTTCTAAATGATCACTGAAAATGTGATTATCTGACTTATTTACCAGAAATGTGGTAAAGAACATACACTTATTTCTTTTTTTCTTCTTTTCTTTTTTACTATTTTTTTACGTTTTTAATAAAGCAAAGGTTATTGTAATACGTTTTACCAGAAAATACTGTTTCAGTTTTTAATTCAGTGCATGTGTTACTTGCTGTCTCTTTTAAATTTGTGACAAATCCTTAATGAAAATTGTACATTGTCCGGTAACTTTATATTTCGATAATAGGTATTTTTCAGTTGTTCCTTAATTAACGGAACTGTACGATTTCCAGTAGAGGGTTGATTGTTTCGTAAGCATTTTCTTCAAAGTAAATTATTTGCTGTGTTTCAGTTGCTTCTTGGCAGGAATGGGGAATGCAACATGATCCAAGAGCAAATAGCTTTATTTGAGCAGAGTCACATCACTGCAGAGGTCAAAACCATGCCTTTGTACTAATAATCTACTGATCACACTATGCAAACAGAGCCCAGAAAATGTTTTCTACCCAACTTTTCTGTAGAAATGCAGGTCTACTCTGGACTTAGGAGGACCTTAGATGTTTATGGGATTGATAACGCTTTCTTAAATCTAATTACATGGCACACTGACTTAGAGGATTACTTTGTTTCTGTTGAATATCTGCATTTATTTATTTCTCAAAAAAAAATATTATATATATATATATATATATATATATATATATATATATATTAGTAAAATATTAACAAGAGTCAATAGTGTCATTATTTAACTCAAGTCAGTTCAATGTTGGTTCTGTTCAGCTAGGATTGCACATTGAATGGTTTGACAATTTCTGCTTCTCTCAATTTATTAAGCATAACCCTCTACAAGATGTTCTGCTCACTGATTGTTTATCCTGGTTGTTTCATTTGGATTGCAATTGAGGTATCATAATACACAGCTAAAAGAATTCACCTCAAACTTTTAGCATTGTGGGAAATGGGAGTACGTGTTTAGCTGTCACTCTAGTCACTCTTTAGCTACTCCGACTAAAGACTCCCAGTGTCTCCTTATTCTTCTGTAGGTGAGAACAAAAGCTTTGTTTCAGAAGATTTGAGGAAGTGCTTTCAGCCTCATCTTGTAGTCTGTGGTATTTGCTTTGGTCTTGAAGGGCAATTTCCTGAAGAAAAGTCTGGGATCCTCTGAGTAAATTCTAGGTCCGTCTTTCAGTCTACTTTCACCTTTTTTTCACCCCTGAAATGCAAAGCAAATAAACACAGTTGAGCAAGCCCTGTTAGTTATGGTGTCAACAGGTGACTAGTCCGCAGCAGGTTCACACACCCACAGTGGCATTTTACTGTGGTGTGCAAATTTAATGTGTTTGAGAGAAACACACTATTATTATTAATATTTTTTATTTTTTATTTTTTTTTATTTTTTATTGGGTGTGTTTTATAGTCTGTGTTTTTAGAAAAACAATTCTCCCTAAATGTGCTGAAAGGGTGTCGATTGAACAATTGTTTATCTTTTCCACTTAATCCCATTGAATGTTTAGAGTAAGCAGTATCACATTGCTTGAAGCCTTTATGTACAGTATCATGCATTATAAAGGTACTCATACTGTTCATTGCAATGAATTTGATCTCATACATAATTTTAAATGAAGGTAAAATCCTTTATAATAAAGGCAGATTCCTAGTTACATCTGAAACTCGTCATCATGTGTTTTAATGCATTTACCATTATAACTATGTTTATAATTACTAATGAGATCATGTTATGCATTATAAGGTGCATTAAAATACATAATAAATGTATTTGAAAACACTTTTATAATACATTACACATGCAAGTAAAGTGTTACTGAGAGTTATTCTAAGAAATTAATCTTTATGTAATAGTAAATTAAGGCATAAGAATATATGGAGTGCTGCAAGGATCTGTCTTAGGCCCTCTTTTAATGCATATGTTGCCCCTTGGTAATATTATTAGAAAATACTGGTTCAGATTTCATTGTTTTGCAGATGATACTCAACGATATATTTCAGAAAGACCATATTAAACTTCTAAATTATAGATGCTTACAGAGTATGTTAAAAATGCTAAAGATTGGATGACCGATAACTTTCTCCTATTAAACAGAGATATTACTTATTGGACCAAAAAACAGTACAGAGAATCTATTAGATTACAATTTATATTTAGAGGGATGTTCTGTTACTTCCTCTACAGCCAAAAGTTTCACTAAACTGCATTCTTCCATCTTAGAAACAATGGCAAGCTACAAAACATATCACCTGTTTCTGATGTAGAAAAGCTTTTGAAATATGATAATATTACCCCAATTTTACAATCTGTAAACTGTCTACCTATTAAGATCTGTATCAGTTAAAGAATAATACTACTTACTTATAAGGCCATATATGGTGTAGCTCCTGTGTACCTAACTAGCGTTCTAGTACCTAGGATAACAAAGTCCTCTTTAAATCTAGATTAAAGTCAATCTTTAGTTTAAGATAATCTAGTCAATTATCTCTTTAGGCAAGCATTCACATTATGTATCTCATAACATTGTACATTAGTTATATCTGATTAAATGCACATTATCATTCTTTGCTTAGTTTAAACACATTATCAGTTTTTGCTTGGTAACTAGGAATTACACAAGCTTCAGTCTGGATCCAACCCTTACAAACATCTGAGATGACTAAACACCTAAGAAGAGATGATACCAACCCCTCAGAGGACCTCAGATTACGACAACCCTGAACCAACATGCAAAACTGCCAAATTGTTTCCTATAATTTTGTATGCAACATATAATCATTGCTATTAATATTTTTCATTGTTTGTTTGAATACGTCATTAATTAACTGCATGATTTTTACTGTACATTTCTGCCATATGGACATCACATTGACACAGATACCACAGATATGCTACTCCTAAATATAATGTAGAAACTTCTGTGTAGCTGCTTTGCAATGATTTGTATTGTGAAAAGCGCTAAACAAATAAATGTGAATTTAATTTAATTGAATTTAATATATTTATATATTTAATATATTAATATATATATATATTTAATAGGTTGATGCTTTTAAATACAAAATACTAGTGTCTCTAACAGCTACGTCTTTTTTGAATGATTGAAAGTTATTTTTTTCCACAATATGGCTTTAGTAAAAATATATATTCTTTTTATTATTTCAGCACGCATTTTTTACTTTTCTCTCTGTCTGCACCTTCCTCTCTTCTTACTGACAGTGGTCTCCACTTTCGTCACATGAAAATAATACAGAGGTCAAGCAAATACCCCTCCTTGTGAGTGTTGATGGTGGTGATAAAGGGAGATGGATGTCTCTGGTGTCAACATTGCAGGTGTTTGCTTTTATGACCAAGCATAGTCTACAAGCAGTTTCTCATTACAATCTGGAGAGCAGGACAGCCTTCAAGACTCCTGCATTCATAGAGTGTTTCCTGGACTGTGTAATTTAAGAGACTAATTTTTGGGGGAAGCAAATCTGATTTTATTTAGAGCAGATCTGTGTCAAATGGAGATTCACCACTGTGGACAGACTTCAAACCAAGCTTAGTGCTCTACCTTTTTTTTTTGCAAATCTTTCCATTTCACTAAAAGAGCTCACTCTAGTAACTTGTAACTTGTTTGGCACTTGTAACACAAGTAAGTAGTTCAAAGAGATAAAAGCTGTTGACACAGTGTTTGAATATGTGATTTTACTAAAGCCATATTGTGGAAAAAAAATAACTTTATAAAAAATAACTTACGTCAAAAAAGACGTAGCTGTTAGAGACACCAGTATTTTGTATTTAAAAGCATCAACTTTAGTATTTTTGCTTAACCCTTAAGCTAAATGTACCCACTATCACATACTCATTTGAACTTATAAATACAAGGTGAAATAGGGAGTTGACAGAGATTTGTAAGAGGATTGTCTTCTTGTCTGCCTGCAGAATTGGTTATTACACAGTGGTTCATCTTACATCAGCCAGACTAATAAAGACAGCACATTTAACCTCGGAACAGCCTCAAAGGACAAGGATTTTCTCTCCAGGTTCTCAGTCTGTGCTTATACACTGTTTCTTTCGAAACATCTGTAAAATATTACAGCCTTACTATTAAAATTAAAATGGAAAACCTTGGTTCTGAGGTCAGTCTTTCAGTCTTGCAGTCTTTCACTTTGATGTTCAGTATCATTCCAGTGCAGTGGTCAGTCAACTGCTGCTGACCATTAATTAAGGTCTTAAACAATTAACATAATACATACATGCAATCTCTCTGTTGTGTTATTTATATTTATTCACTTATCGTTTGAACACACACACACACACATACACACACAAACATATGTTTGTTTTATGAAAAGTGGGTTCATCCCATAGGTGTAATGGTTTTTATACTGTACAAACTGTATATGGCCCTACACCAACCCTACACCTAACCCTAACCCTCACAGGAGGCATTTTACTTTCTCAAAAAAAAAAAAAAAAAAAATAATAATAATAATAATAATAAAAAAGCTCATTCTGTATGATTTATTAGCATTTGGAAAAATGGGGACATGGGTTATGTTGTGTCCTGATATGTCACTAAAACAAGATCACACGCACACACACACACACACATACATTTATATGTATGTATATGTATGTATGTGAACACAAACATCAATAAACCTCTATTTCGCATAAACTGTAGTAAGTAAATTAAGTAGTTACAGTCCAGTAGACTTTGATATCTTGGCTAAACTAGTCAGACTTAATACAAAATTAATGGCAAACGAAAGCATGCAAAAACTTTAGCTGATGTGCCATCAGACTTCAGACTTGAGAGAGAAATATAAGATTAAGAAACAAGCTAATACAAAACAGTGTCAAATCTATCAATATCATTTTAAATAATAATTTACTGGAATATTGTTCTAAAACATTTGTGATACAATTTTGCTTGCATCCATTTCAGATTAAAATCTTTTTTTTTTTTTACACATTTTATTATTTATTATTATTATTTATTTTATTAAAACGTTAAAGCACAAATGAATTGTCAGATAATTATGTAATGATTTAAATTAAGCTATGATCAAATTAATTTACATTTAAAAAAAGCTAAACGTACAGTTTTGGCATGAGACATTGTTGAAACATTGTCTCTTTCAGAAAGAAATGTGAGATGAACTAGAGTGCTAATTTGCTCTCCATTTAATCAGATTTGTAATAATAATAATACGGTGAAACATAATTTTTTTTTTTATCCTATAGAAGCAGAAAAAAAGTAAGCTACTAGTCAAAATAATGAGAATTACACCTGCGCATCTCTGGTCTGTGTACAGTAATTCCTGTGTTGAATGGCCACATGTATGTGTGTTCTCTGATAACAGCCGACAGATAGTGATAGTGAAGAACCAGTGACTGGATATTTAGGGCTTGGCAGCCATATGTCTTAAGCTCAAAGCCAAAATTAAATTACTACATTTCTTGGTATGTTGTACAAAGTTTATTAATAAAGTAATATTACCATATTTTAATCATTAAAATACTGCGATAATTATGTTTTAGTATCGATTTATTGTATATAGTTCAAAAGTTGAATTGTTAATTTTTATTTAATAAAACTAAGTATTATCTTATAGTGTTTTCACAAAGTAATTAAATTCTTAAAGGTGTAGAAAGTGTAAAAAAGAATGACTGAACAGTCTCAAAATCACAATCAGAATGAGAATGAGATTTTCTGCAGGGCACAGATAGCAGTAAGAAAGAAAGAAAGAAAGAAATAAAGAAAGAAAGACATTAAACTCCATACTGTTCCTGTATGTCATCAGATCCTGGATTTTCGATTATTATTATTATTATTTTATTTATTATTATTATTATTTATTTTTTTTTATTTATTTTTTTGCATGTGTGTCATACATGTAATACTTATATTGTGTCACAGCCAAGAGCATAAATTTCCAGACTTTCCCAGAATCAATGTGCATTCTTCAGTTTCTCTAGTTTGCATCAGTGATGTGATTTCACCTTTGTGCTCATTTCAAGCCCCATGACTGGAGGTAGAATAGAGGTGAAGGCGGCTGATCTTTCTGTGCTTGTCACCCTTGAAACGCCTCTCTCCTCCCTTGCTCTGATAATCATCTCTAATGAATAGCTGTGTGTGGCTGGAGTGCTGAATGATAGCGATCAAGTCAAGGAGGGTAGGGTTCAGGTCTCAGAAACAAATCACAACATTCCATCTTAACCATCTGGATGTCTTCCATAATGCCACACACTCACTGATCGTGCTTGTAATGGACCTATACCAAAATTCAACTTGGCACCACCCAGGCATTCTGGGCCCTGCTGCTCTGCGTGTAAGGTGGCCCATATCAGATGCGTATGTACTGCTCATTGTGTGTGTTGTGTTGTGATGTGAGATGGAGATAGAACACGGAGTAAGTGTGCATGTGTATGACTTTTGATTGTGATATTTGTTGCTTGCGTATATATGCTGTACCTAATAACCTATGTATACAGGGGTAAGAGTTTACACGCTCATGCTTGTGCATGCTTGTGTTCATTTATATTTATATAAATGTATGTAACTATACATACACTGAAAATAATAATAATAATTTTAATGCTAAAAAAAAAAAAAAAAACTGTAAAGGTTGCCTCATTCTGTACAGTGAAAAACGTTAATAGAATATAAATTCACAGTTCATATAATTTTACAGTAAATACTCTTAAATGTACAGTTTTGGAAGTGATAATCAGCAAGACATCTTATGATTTACAGTAAAAAAAAAAGTAAAATGGTATTCCCAGAATTCCTTGTGACAGCTCACATTTGATGCTTTTTCATGTAACTGTTTATCGTTAGTTTTTTCTTACCAGTTATGTACATTAGTTGTTTATGTTTAATCTAATCTTGTCAAATTAATGTTTATTGCATAATTTTATGTACCATGATGCTTTAAATCATCATGTGACTTTCTTTTTACCATCTGTGTTTTGAAGGTGGTTGTCAGTTTATCATGAAGGTCAAAACTGGCCTTCACTCTACAGTCTGTGTTCAGTGTTCAACACGAAAGCGTATCGTGAACATTGGCAAAGACGATGGGTAATTAGCAGTGTTCTGTGCCAATATGGCAAATGATGTTTAATAGCTGTTGTGACTGTTAGGACTCTTTGTGGTGAGTAAGTCAGTAATTGATGTAAAACGCTGCCTATCGAGATATTAAGATCCTGAAAGACAATTCATCACTTAGTGACAGCTGTTATGTCAGGGTGTGTCATGGAACTAATTATTATGTCAACTTAACTTGTGATTCACCCAAACAGAAATAAAAGTGACTTTCTACTTGTGGCTTGATTTGCCCTTAAGGGTGCACAACTGAATAATTACTTCTGTGACATTTTGACAAATCCCTGTTATCGTGATCCCTGTTATCGTTTCTATTACTTTGACAGAGCCACAACTTCTGCCACAATCAGTCACAGTCTTTCACTGTCACATTCTGATTGGTCAATGGTAGTGCAATAAGTGTGACTGAGAGTGAAATTATTATGTCAAAATAATATGTCCACAATCATGCATATCATATCCTTTATTTATGTAATGAAATAATATATATATATATATATATATATATATATATATATATATATATATATATATATATATATATATATATATATATATATATATATATATATATATATGTTTTTTTTGTTTGTTTTTTTTTGGTACATTTGAGTTTAAACCTGACTAAAGATAAAACATTTTTGGAGCAGTTGAACTAGTGTCAGAAATTATTAAATTCAATTTGTTAACTATGAACATCGACATTTCTCTCAATAAGTTTATATATCTGGATCATTTTTGCTCTGAGCCCTGGTTAATTTCTGACTATTTGGAAAATAAATTTCTGTTAAATATTCAGTTTCATGCTAAAACAGCATCTAATTTTCCCATTTCCAATTACTTACTTTCTTTACTTATACATGCTTACTTACTACTATCGCTGTTCTTCAAATTAAGTATGTTGTTAATGGCCAATAAATGTTTTTGATTTGTTTTTACTGTACTTTTATGAATCAAAATAGATTAGATATTTAAATCTAAATCTAAATCATCAATTGCTAACTGCATTCAAGACATAAATGAGGTCTATGTCTTAAATATATTAAATGTATTTTTTTTTATATATATTTTATTTATAAGAATTATAGGAAACATAATTTCAAACACAATTTCATAAAAATTTCAAACACATCATTTCAAACACAGTTTTACAACAATGAATATACATAGCTGTAATGTTGTACCTAATGTAATGGATATTGAAATTCATTTTGAGGACTAAGCAGGACCATTTTTCTAATCCTCTCAGTGGAAAATGTGACCTGCCAGCACAAAGTTCGTTTTTTTTTTTTTTTTTTTTTTTTCAAAGCTGAGGCAATCCTAAAAGCTTCCTACCAGAATCCTTTATCCAAATATTGAGTGAGACCCTCTTGGTATTCTAGCTCACTGCTATTTACCCTGAGGTTCCAGGGACTAACACATCACAAGTCATTCCTTTGGAGAGAGTGAGGATAAGCTTTCACACATTTCACCTGTTTAAGTTACTGAAACTGGACAACACTGCAGAATAAGAGGTATAGATCAATTGCAGTTAAAAGGAGAAATATCAAATTACTTCCTTTTAGATGTGCAATATATGTTCATCAATGCATAATATTGAAGCAAAACAAAAATAAAAATATAAATAAAAATAATAAAATAATCAGGATATACAGTATTGTTCAAAATAATAGCAGTACAATGTGACTAACCAGAATAATCAAGGTTTTTCATATATTTTTTTATTGCTACGTGGCAAACAAGTTACCAGTAGGTTCAGTAGATTCTCAGAAAACAAACAAGACCCAGCATTCATGATATGCACGCTCTTAAGGCTGTGCAATTGGGCAATTAGTTGAATTAGTTGAAAGGGGTGTGTTCAAAAAAAATAGCAGTGTGGCATTCAATCACTGAGGTCATCAATTTTGTGAAGAAACAGGTGTGAATCAGGTGGCCCCTATTTAAGGATGAAGCCAACACTTGTTGAACATGCATTTGAAAGCTGAGGAAAATGGGTCGTTCAAGACATTGTTCAGAAGAACAGCGTACTTTGATTAAAAAGTTGATTAGAGAGGGGAAAACCTATAAAGAAGTGCAAAAAATGATAGGCTGTTCAGCTAAAATGATCTCCAATGCCTTAAAATGGAGAGCAAAACCAGAGAGACGTGGAAGAAAACGGAAGACAACCATCAAAATGGATAGAAGAATAACCAGAATGGCAAAGGCTCAGCCAATGATCACCTCCAGGATGATCAAAGACAGTCTGGAGTTACCTGTAAGTACTGTGACAGTTAGAAGACGTCTGTGTGAAGCTAATCTATTTTCAAGAATCCCCCGCAAAGTCCCTCTGTTAAAAAAAAGGCATGTGCAGAAGAGGTTACAATTTGCCAAAGAACACTTCAACTGGCCTAAAGAGAAATGGAGGAACATTTTGTGGACTGATGAGAGTAAAATTGTTCTTTTTGGGTCCAAGGGCCACAGGCAGTTTGTGAGACGACCCCCAAACTCTGAATTCAAGCCACAGTACACAGTGAAGACAGTGAAGCATGGAGGTGCAAGCATCATGATATGGGCATGTTTCTCCTACTATGGTGTTGGGCCTATTTATCGCATACCAGGGATCATGGATCAGTTTGCATATGTTAAAATACTTGAAGAGGTCATGTTGCCCTATGCTGAAGAGGACATGCCCTTGAAATGGTTGTTTCAACAAGACAATGACCCAAAACACACTAGTAAACGGGCAAAGTCTTGGTTCCAAACCAACAAAATTAATGTTATGGAGTGGCCAGCCCAATCTCCAGACCTTAATCCAATTGAGAACTTGTGGGGTGATATCAAAAATGCTGTTTCTGAAGCAAAACCAAGAAATGTGAATGAATTGTGGAATGTTGTTAAAGAATCATGGAGTGGAATAACAGCTGAGAGGTGCCACAAGTTGGTTGACTCCATGCCACACAGATGTCAAGCAGTTTTAAAAAACTGTGGTCATACAACTAAATATTAGTTTAGTGATTCACAGGATTGCTAAATCCCAGAAAAAAAAAAATGTTTGTACAAAATAGTTTTGAGTTTGTACAGTCAAAGGTAGACACTGCTATTTTTTTGAACACACCCCTTTCAACTAATTGCCCAATTGCACAGCCTTAAGAGCGTGCATATCATGAATGCTGGGTCTTGTTTGTTTTCTGAGAATCTACTGAACCTACTGGTAACTTGTTTGCCACGTAGCAATAAAAAAATATACTAAAAACCTTGATTATTCTGGTTAGTCACATTGTACTGCTATTATTTTGAACTATACTGTAATAATGGTAACTCTTTATTTTAAGGACCAATTCTCACTATTCACTAGCATGCATATTACAAGCATATTGGCTGTGTATTGGTACTCATAAAGCGCATATCCATGCCTTATTTTGCATGACCATATTTTAAATCCTTTAAACCTACACATACCTAAACTTGTCAACTATTAGTCTGTAGCAGATAAGGAGTTTATTGAGGCAAAAGTAACAGTTAACAGTTAGTTAATAGTGAGAAATTAACTTTGAAATACAGTGAGACCAGAATAATATATGATTATATATTATATATTATTGTTAATTATTAGTAATTATTATGTTATTAATATTAATATATTAGTAATGTATTATTAATTGTTAAACAAATATTTTGTCCGTTGTATAGGTATTTTATCAGTTTTTATAATATAACTTAATTGTTTTATTATTATTATTTATTTATGTATTTATTTATTTCTGAACTGAAGTAACTAAATTAAGATAAGCTATTTTTGAGAAAACACACACACACACACACACACACACACACACACACACACACACACGACTTGAGTGCAACAAACCCCACTGGATTTATTCAGCAATGTGATTTACTTGATTTGGCGAATGTCCTTTTGAGTATAGTGCAGTATATTTATATATATATATATATGATGAAATATGGTTAGTCAGGGTTTGACATCCTTTTGAGTGGACCTGAACTTCTCTCTGTTGGAGACGACACAATAGGCAGCCTATCCGCAGCAACTGACCCCTACGGCACGTCCTGCCTTAATGGAAAGTGTCCGCTTCCAGCAGATGCCTTACGGGAGTTTGGAAGGGCCGTTATAGCTGACCTCAGCTCTTCAGCTCATGTGGCTGATGATGTAGAAAAGACACCATGCATGCAGGTAGGATGCCATCAGAAGGGAAAATGGAAAGTGACGGAAGATGCATTCATGGATTTCAACTCCGCATCATGTTTCAATAGAAAACACATTCTAGGATTTTCTTTCCCCCAAAATTGTACACTAGCTTTTACTGCGAATAATGTAATATTTGAACATTAGTCTGCAAGAAATATGTTGTTATCCATGATTGAGTATGGAAGATTGGGGGATGCATTTCCTCTATCATACACTGAGTGGCAGGAGATATGTAGTGATTCTTTTCCCTCTTGTGGTTGGTCTTTCACTCCAAGACCATTTCTCCTAATGCATCTCAGCTGCTTTAACTCCCATTGTAACATATACCAAGGACTCAAAATCAACTGCTGTTTTTTTCATAAGGCATAAAGATCTGCTATGAGTAAAAGTGTGACAGATCTTCTATTGTGATTAGTATTTCCTTACCACAGCGTGCCACACAATTAGTTGTGAGTCAAGTCACCTTTATTTATATAGCGATCTAAACAAAAAGGATTTCACCATTGAATTCAGTGATGTCATCATCTCTGTTCAGTTTAAATAGTATCTTTGCAATCATTTGCAATCAAGTCAACGATATCACTGTGAATGAATTTACCCCAACTAAGCAAGCCAGAGGCGACAGCGGCAAGACATCAGTGACAGAATGAAAAAAAAAAAAAAAAAACATTGGGAGAAACTAGGCTCAGTTGTGTGGCCAGTTCTCCTCTGAGCAGACGAAACCAGCAGTTCAATTCCAGGTTGCGGCAAAGTCAGATTGTGCAGAAGAATCATCTGTTTCCTGTGGTCTTGTCCTGGTGGTCCTCTGAGACAAGGTCTTTACAGGGGATCTGTATCTGGTGCTCTAGTTGTCCTGGTCTCCACTGTCTTTCAGGGCAGTAGAGGTCCTTTCTAGGTGCTGATCCACCATCATGTCTGGATACATACTGGATCCGGGTGACTGCAGTGACCCTCTGATCTGGATACAGACTGGATCTGGTGGCTACGGTGACCTTGGAATAAGAGAGAAATAGAGCGTAGATGCCATTCTTCTAATGATGTAGCAAGTACATCCGGTGTTATGGGAACTGTCCCAGGTTCCGGTTTACCTAATTAAAGCAAGCCTAAAAATCCTTTAACGGATTTGGAAATTAGAAGCTTATTAGTGTGTTATGTGTAAGACAGGTTAAAGAGATGGGTCTTTAATCTAGATTTAAACTACAAGAGTGTGTCTGCCTCCCGAACAATGTTAGGTAGGTTATTCCAGAAGAGTATCTATGACTCTTGGAAGCACCTCTTTTAGGAGCTTAGATGGAATATGGAAGATGGAAGATGGATTTTTAAATGATTTAAGTTTATAAAATTCTTCCTCTCCTATATTAGAGAATGAGTGGAACTGTTCCTCAGGGGGTCTATAGTGCACTGTCTGATGCGATACTGTAGCTGATGGCTGAATGGTTGCAATTTTATCTCTAATATTTTCGATTTTAGAAGTAAAGCAGTTCATAAAGTCATTACTGCTGTGATGTTGGGCAATGTCAACATTTGTTGATGCTTTATTTTTCATTAATTTAGCCACTCTTAGTGTTGGGCAGTAGCGTCGCTACAAGCAGCGAAGCTACTAGTTTAACTACATTTCTCAGTAGCTTGGTCGTAGCTTCGCTGCTTTCTGAATCAAATAGCTTTTCAGTAGCGAAGCTCTTTTTTTTACCAATTAGTGCGGTAGCTTCCACACAAGCTACATTTTCGCAAGCGTTTCTGAAGCTCAAACTCAAATCGGGAAATACAACTGCTAAGATCGCTGATCCTGGATCAGTAGTGACGCGACGGCGCTACTTCATCTTGTTCGTGTTAACGGTGAATAGCAACCAACCATCTTTATGATGCATTACCGCCACCTAAAAAAAAAAAATTATTTGATGAAATGATGGCATAGGATGAGGTCGGAGAATAGTTAATCCCGAGGAGTGAGTCGCTGTGGCCGTACCTCGAATTGACACTGACCGAGATAACAGAGAGAAAATATGTTTTCAGATGCTGCTTGTAAAAATTATCAGGGTCCAGCCTGGCCATTTTTTTGTACTGTTTGGAGATCTTGCATTTTGTTCTGTAAAGGCCTACAGTATATTAAGCATGCCAATGCAACAGGTGCATACACTTACTTGTGCGCAGATTGTCAATTACATGTATTTTGATTGTTTTTGTTGCCAAATTGATAAGGAACACAAAAAACTATTAACAATTACACCTGCCTATCTGTTTGACTGACAGTTTTGAGCACTGAGATAGCATTGACTTGTAATAAAACGTGTTCAACATAAAAATTTAATTTTAAAAGTAGCTTAGATGTAGCAAGCTACTGTTGATGTAGCTTAGCTTGCTACATTTCCCAGTGTCATTACATTTCCTCAATACCCATGACTGAAGTGCCCCTTGAGCAAGGCACTGAACCCCCAGTTGCTCCCCAGGTGCTGCTCTATAGCTGCCCACTGTTCCCGGTGTGTGTTCACTGTGTGTTCACTTCTCACTGCTGTGTCTGTGCACTTGGACAGGTTAAATGCAGAGCACCAATTACGAATATGGGTTACAACACTAGGCAAATATTACGACTATCAAACAAAATGAACATAACATATAATAAAACAAAAAATAATCATAAGATCAAGTAATAATAATAAAAAATATACTGCTGGACCTACTGATGATCAATAAAATAAAAAAAGTTTTTTTACTGATTACTAAATACAAAGTTTTTAAGGAGGAGACAGTGTGCAGAAGAAACTATTAAAGACTGTGTGTTCCAAAAACTCTCAAATATGAGCAGAGGGCTTTGGGTAGTAGATGTCATATACAAAGAAAAGTTTGAAACACAGGTCGACTGCTTGTAGTATTGTCTTCTGTTCCATCACCTCCCTGTTTAAAATAATAAAATCTTGGGAGGCGTTTTCCTTGTCATCAAGCACCAGGACATGTGGATTATGGCTTGTCTCATGATTCAAGTACAGCACTAATTAGTGCCAACCTTAAAAGAATAAAAAAAATAAAAATAAAAAGTTCAGTTAACATGCATTGTGATGATGTTTCATTGATACACTCACTTTACAAATGAGTGGATTTAAATGAGTTAAAAGCTATGGCGAATTTAAATTGGTTAAAGTGATAATTCACCCCAAAATTAAAATTCTGTAATTATTATTATTTTATTTTTTTTAATTCAAAATATCTTCTTGGAACTGTCTTGTACAAAATAAATAAAGGTGACTTGACTACACAGGGCACTGTAATTTTAAGTGTTGCTTTTACTTACAGGTTAAATGTCAATGAAGGACCACTTAATTTCCGTGTATGATGTGCACACCATTTTTCCATTTGTGTGGTATGGTGCAGATGGCAGGAAGGGTTTTAAAGACAATTTCTGCACGAAGGCCTTTAAATGACAAAAGTACAGAGAATTTTAGATGGATGCTGCACACTGGTGGTGGATGAGGAGATACCCCCTGTCTATGTAAAGCGCTTTGAGTGCTTAGAAAAGTGCTATATAAATGTAAGGAATTATTATTATTATTATTATTTTACAGAAAAGTAAAAAAAAAAAAAAAAAAAAAAAGCTAAGCTTACTGTTTACATTGTTTCAGTCTTTGTGGGGATCTACTATCATCATCATACTATCTACTATCTACTATCAAGAGACAGACTAAACCAGTTTTCACTCCCTCCATAAAATTTGGCTATATTTGCGGCTAATGTGAGTAAATTTTCCCACCATTTACCCTTTAACTGATGTGGACTTGTAGGGAGGAACAAAAGTACACTGTAAATGAAAAGGAAGCTTTGTTGGACGGAATGCAACAATACACTTATTTCAACTCATTTGTCTTTTTTTCATAATTTTTGGAAGTCATAGGTCTAAGTAAAATTGAAAACTTATGTATCATTAATTTAAAAAGGTTACTTACGTTGAAATGTTTCAGTTAACAGGCAGAAATTCTATTGTTGCAATTTTTCCTTCCCGAAAAAGTCCATTGTCTAAAACATAAGTATAAACACATTTAGTACAACACATTTATAAAAAACAAAACAAAATGTCAATCAATCTAGCTTCATAAGAAAAACTGCTGCAATTATAGTGTATTCCAATAGCTGCATAACAATATTTAATATGAATAAATCATAAAACACTTTTACAGTACAATATTAATTAGTGCTGGTGCGCTAAGACGAATATGGCTCCTGTTTTACGCTCCCCTCTTAAAGGTTGGTTGTAGGAGTAACGTTAACGTTATGTAAATTTGGGGTATAAATGTATAAAAACACTGGTATAAATTTTTTTTCACTGATGTGTGAAGCTCAAACTCAAATCGGGAAATACAACTGCTAAGATCGCTGATCCTGGATCAGTAGTGACGCGACGGCGCTACTTCATCTTGTTCGTGTTAACGGTGAATAGCAACCAACCATCTTTATGATGCATTACCGCCACCTTCTGCTCCGGATGGTACCACTCCTTTGCCAGTCACACAAAAAAAATTATTTGATGAAATGATGGCATAGGATGAGGTCGGAGAATAGTTAATCCCGAGGAGTGAGTCGCCGTGGCCGTACCTCGAATTGACACTGACCGAGATAACAGAGAGAAAATATGTTTTCAGATGCTGCTTGTAAAAATTATCAGGGTCCCCTCTTAAAGGTTGGTTGTAGGAGTAACGTTAACGTTATGTAAATTTGGGGTATAAATGTATAAAAACACTGGTATAAATTTTTTTTCACTGATGTGTGAAGCTCAAACTCAAATCGGGAAATACAACTGCTAAGATCGCTGATCCTGGATCAGTAGTGACGCGACGGCGCTACTTCATCTTGTTCGTGTTAACGGTGAATAGCAACCAACCATCTTTATGATGCATTACCGCCACCTATATTGGGGTATAAATGTATAAAAACACTGGTATAAATTTTCGCTGAAAGAGTGGATTACCTCACGACTGCATGCTTTTCTTTCGTCTGGGTTTTGAACTTTTAGAACAAAAAATTGCAGGTTCATTCAAACGATTCTCGTTGAGTCTGTTGTCTGTCGCATGACTGATGTGTGAGCTCAGCCAACCCGATCTCATGGCAATTCGTAAATCTTTCACAAGGTGGCTTATTCGTACGAATTCGTACGAACACACTCGTACAAATTCATACTTTGATTGTTGCCAAATCGTACGTATTTTACGAGTTGCACAATTCGTATGAATTTGTATGAATGACCTACACCTAACCCCGTCCCTAAACCTAACCGTCACTGGGGTTTAGACAAATCATATAAAATCGTACGAGTGAGGTCGTATAAATTCGTACGAATAAGCCACCTCGTAAAATACGTACGAATTGGCCGTGAGATAGCGTTGGCTCAGCTCGAGCAGCTTTCACTGGTCTGATCAGATAAATGGTCCGTGAGGCTTTTCTAATTTTTTTATTAACTTTAAGTAATAATTGTCTAAACATTTTTTGCAGCCAATCTTTTAATGTATTTATACTGGTGAACAAACAGTAATAGCATTCATATACAATCGATCTGATTATCTGGGGGAAACAAATGGACTAAAGGGAAACTAAAACTTTTTTTAACGTATAGAAAAACAAGAATTAACGTATCAGACACATTACTTAATGTTATGACAGTTACATACATCATACGATTATATTAACAGTTACTTACCCTTCATAATCAGGCAGACTGCCACTGATGTCCGCGCTGACTGGACCGTTAAAATCTGAACAGGAGTGAAGCGGGAAACATATTTAACCCAACAGTTGGGTTATAACTAAAAATGTTAAATGTCTCCAAGATGTAAATGTGTGACTGGGTGAATGTTTTACTGTGAGCTGCTGGAGCCACCTTCTGTAGGACTTAATGGCACTAGTGCTGATGTCGTCAAACGTAAGTCTGGGGCCCTACAGTGGTTCTCCAAGTCAGAAGAGTTATAACAGTGTTAGAAGACTGTTGTCTGTTGTATATTTTCATTGCAAAACTACGCTACCATTACTCATCTTGAAAGCTTAAATATAGAAACCTTTATAAACTAGACATGATTTAAAAAAAAAAAATTATATATATATATATATATATATATATATATATATATATATATATATATATATATATATATATATATATATATTAATATATGTATATGTATATATGAGTTATGAACCTCCTCCTCGCTTTTCTCCCCACAATAAAAAAAGCTTTCATGTTTGACATTACTGAAAATACATTTGTTATCCAGGGATTCTGCACTCCCTCAGCGGCTGAGGCTGGTTCACTGCTGGTTTTCCAAGCAGATGAATCCTCCTTATGAATCAGAGCTAGGTTTTGGGACAGAAGTGAATGTGTGTGTTGGACTAGGCAACACATTTCTGAAGACCACACAGGTTTCCAGCCTGATGTCCAACTCTCGCTTCTGCCCTCCATCTTTGTCTTGACATGTCTCCATGGAAATGAGGTCACAAGTTCAACAGCACAGGGATGGACATGACAGAATTCCGGGCACCCTGCAAAACACCCACCGCTGAAGAGAGAAAAACAGTCTATGCCTCTTTTATATCTGAAAGCATTAGTAAAATAGACTAACTAAGCATACTGTTATCAGGATGAATAGAAAGCTGCTAGGTTTAAAATTTAAATCCGGTAACACTTACTATGATGTCTGCATTCATAGTGCATTATAATACATACATAATGCTTTAAAATAGAAATAAAATGTAGTATTATCCCATGAATAATTGAACAACATTTGCATATTTGTGGACAAATTTTATTCACTTAAGTAACAATAAATTATATTTTCCATAGCCATAATGTATTCAGATCTTGAAATTAAGGAAAACATTTAGATATTAACCACAAATAGGCATGTATTACTGTTACAATTATTCATGACATGAAACATATTATTCTTGAAATAATAATACATACAGTCCAATAATCTTTTATTTATCTATCTATCTATCTATCTATCTATCTATCTATCTATCTATCTATCTATCTATCTATCTATCTATATCTATATATATATATATATATATATATATATATATATATATATATATATATATATATTATACATACAGTGTGAAAAATACCCCTGTAATCCATTATAAATGTATGCTTATTATTATTAGTAGTATTATGATTATTGTTGCTCTTGTTAGACACATCTCTCTGGAGTTCTTAGTGCCCACTGATGTTTTATACAAAATGTCTTTGCAGTGAATTTGTTTAACCTGTCCTTGTGGATATATATGTCAGTCACAGGGGAGTGTGTGCAATGACCTCTGACCTCACACTCCCTAAAGAGCCACTGCAAAACTCCCTGCTCCCTTGTATCCTCAAACAAATACACATGCAAACAAGTCATTTATTTATCCACTGGACAACCGCAAGAAGAAGCGAAAGAGTACACAGAAGGAGATGAGAGAGTAGGAAGATGTAGCCTCTGGTGATCTCATCTGAAGTGCTGCGGTTTTACCATTATATAAATGAATTCCCACCATGTTGTACCACAAATGACCACACCAGTCATGCTGTTGCAGTAAACTAAACTAACAGGAAAGTGCAATAAGTAAAACAAAGCATGTGGTGAGGAGCACCGCAACGGGACCAGGTCTTCCTGCCAGGGGTGCGTTAATGCCGCACTGTTAAGCCATTGTCCTCTCAACGTGTGCGAGCATATGTTTGACATCGCAGTAGCCAAGTTGCCCCTCTTACCCAAGAGCATCCCAAGCAGCCTTGGATGAATGATTCCCTCTGCTGTGCAAAGGGACTTCCATATGCACTTGGACTTCCAGAGGCCCTCTAACCCAGAACAGATGTCAACAGTAAATGGCACTGATCTGCAGAAACCTCTTCAGAGTGCATTCAGGGCCAGATTCTGGATGGTATGCTGGGGAGAGCCGGGCCAGTCAGCACCTGATCAAACTGCAAGGTTTACAATAAGGAGGAGTAAAAGCATCTCCCCATGTACTCTTGGACCAGAGGCCTTTCAGAAACAGCAATGTTTTAGAGTCTAATTGGTTGGAGCAACAGACTTCGGGCTCCCGAGAGACCACTGTGTGAGCTGTTACAACCCACCTCCTGTTATAAGATCAGCTGCCTCTTAATGACCTATCAACTGTCTCTCTGGAGAAATAAAATGTACCCTCCACTCTAATATATAATGTAATGTCTTTATTTCTCTTTCCCCTTTGGCTCTATTTATGTACTTAGCATTTTAAATATAACAAGCCTGTCATTTGTTGGGGAAGTGAATTACACTTATTTGGATATTCTATTTCAGACATTCTGCTAACTATAAGTAACTTTGCAACTGTGTCAAGTTACACATATTAAAGTATTGGGGTTAGGGTTAGAGTAAGTTGACATGCAGTTGTGAAGTTACTTATAGTCTAACAGCAGAATGTTTGAAGTGGACTATCCAAATAAAGTGTTAGCAGATATAAGTAGATATCGCTTTGGATGTACATCAATACACAACAAAGCACAATATATATAAAAAATAATAATAATTCATTCATTCATTAAGCAGACTCTAATGACTGCTAGTCGACTTGTATTTGCAAAGCTACCTATAGTTGTCAAATGTCTAATGTAGAATCCAAATAAGAGTTAAAGGGAAGTGATGTGCCATACTGGTTAGCATAATGCAAAGTCTATTTAAATTAGTTCTATATCTCAACGTTAACATCAAATGTCATTAGAGTTTTTTTGTTCATGCGAAATAAGGAATCTGATGACCAGCCTTTATCAAAATTAAAGACAAAAAATGAAGATAAAGTCTTTTTCAGGAGTTTGTCATCTCACGAACAAGCTGATTGTCATCATTAATGGTGCATTAACAAAAGACACAAACTGAGCAAACCAATGACAACCAGGCATGCATTTTTGTTTAAAGGGTGGTCTCCTTAGATCAGCCAATGAAGCGAGGTAAAGACTTGTTCACATGCTATTAAACAATATCCAGGTCAGATAAGTTTGGTAATCTGCTCAGTATGTACAAAGTTTATTTTACAGAGAAAGCTATTACAACCTAAGCTAATATTTACAAAGAAACCGTAGCCAAATAATAATAATAATAATCTTTTTCCCAGAACTGCCTGCAAATCTTTTTAAGGTCTTACAAGAACATTGTTTAAACAAGTCATTAGTGATATGTCTCAATGTGAATGGAAGAAAAGTCTATTAATGTCACTGTCCTTAAATTCTACCCAGATCCTTCATATTTGCGATATTTCCATTTTCCCTCAATGAACACCTTGGTGGTCTCGCTGTTGGTCACTATTAAAATGACATTATTTTTCTTGCCCTTGACCCCTGGCGATGTCTACAACATGCTGATGCCCTCTCCTGGAAACGGCAGCTGTGTGTAGTTGGTGAACAGGAAGCAGCTGTCAGAAGCGGCTGCTGTGTGCGTGGTACTCAGGCCATTCCTGGGACAGTCCTGTGCAGGTTTTGTGGTGTTTGTTTGCAGAACGTTTGATTTGGGCTTGACCACTCTGCTGGCAATGGACTGGAGAAATACTTGTGCGCACGAAACACATGCTCTCAGTGTATCAGGACAAGACAGGAGGAACCAGCAGGAAACATGCCCATGTTGATCAGACTTCCAAAATTTCTGCAAGTTAAAAAATGCAGTTCATTCTTACTGTATCATATTTAATACACACATTTCTGTGCCCTCTAAAGGATCAACATGATCAAAAGTTTGCTGAAATCCTGTTGAACAATCTACTACATGCTTTCTGTCATCTGATTGAAAGTTTAGATTTTTTAGCAAGTGAAAGGCCGTGTTGTATAATTTTACAGATGTCCACCTTCAGTTTGTGGTTGACATGTTTTCTTTGCTATGAAATCTTTAGTGATTTTAATATATTTAGATTTTAATATTGTTAGCTATATTTCAACACTTACTGGACTGAATCAACTTGATTCAACTTGTTACTTGATCATTCAGACAAAATTTTTAAGAAAAATTCTTTCCTTCCTTTGGAGGAACATTTGTTTGTTCATCTCTAAATCATGAGTGGATTGCATTGCATTATATGTTTTGAAACTGAAGAGATTTAATCATAAAAGCAAGCATTTAAATATTATCTCACTAAGACATATTATTGTGAGAGATAGAATGCCGACTATTTATGGCATTTTATGTAGTCTCCTGTAATAATATAAAGTCATAAAAGTCTGATGCATGAAATACGATACACAATGTTTGCACTGCAGTACTTAGATGTGTGAGAAAGTGCATAGCAGTCTTTTTGAGCTTTTCTTAGAGGGTAAATGGTCATACAAGACAGCCTATAATTGTGAGAGACTACAAGTAAAGGGCACATCTACCAGAATGATTTAATTTGGTTTTCATTTGGGCCAAACTCCCAGCAACCCTTTGCTCCAGTGGATCACTTGACTCATTACTCACTATGGAGAATGTCTTATGAGGGGCAAAAATCAAACCTTAAGGTAACCAGACACTATACTGTACACTGTAAAGACTGGTCAACCCAGCCCACGAAGAGCTTCAATGCCTGATCAAAAGATGGTCGAGACTTTTTAAAATTCCTTTGCTACAGTTAAATTTAATACAGACTCATTAGTGGAAATACAAGAGATTAATGTGCAATTAAATGTGATCCATTGGTAAAATGACAAATATTGTTTTTATTTTATTATATCAATTAAAATGTTCACAGATGTAAAACCATTGTACAGTACATTAATTTGTTGAAAATCAAAACTTGCTTAAAATACTTTGGCAAAAGCAGAGGCTTGTGATCATTTCAAGAGATTAAAAAAGCTTTTTTGAACTTTAGATCAGAAGCATTTAAGGTTTTTATAAAATGTTCAATGTCATATCATTACATCACCCATAGGCAGGAGGATTTGTTTAGGAGAATGAAGCAATCTCGTCTCATTATAGTACTAATTTTAGTCTCAGGAAAAGATGTTTAGGAATTTTTGGTGGTTGAAGAGACTCAAAACCCCAAACCACCACCCATGTAAAGTGATTTGAGTGCCCAGAAGGCACTATACAAATGTAAGGAATTATTTTTCTTAAATTTTTTATTATTTTAGCTCAGAGCCCATTTGCAGAAGTGCCTGTTTCTTTCTTTAAGTTGTGAAATAGGACTCATTTTGATACTTTGTGAACTCAAAAGAACCAATTTACGACATATACACAGAAACTTCAAAAGTGCCTTATCAGAACAGGCATCAAACATAAGTGATTCCACATGAAATAGCAACTTAGTATTTACAGTAATTAGGGAAATAATTATTGCATTTGTATTGTACAAATAAATGAAAAGCAATTGTGAAACCATACTCTTTTTTTGCAACTGCACAAGCCATTCATGAATGACACATTTTGAATTTTTTTTTTTATTATTATTATTTTGAAATATTTTGTTGTTTTAAAGTCATCTCAGGCCATACAGACCTCTCTCAGACACACAAAATTATGCTTTTAAGTTTTGTTATCCAACCATATTCACATTTATAAACATATATCTACATACAGAGATTATTATTATTATTTTTCAATTACAAACTGTCTTGTCACAAATATGCCTTCTAGCTTTGAACTGTACTAATAACACAACTAAAAATTTTGAGGTGATAGTGAAAAAGTCTGTATTGTGGCTTAATGTTTAATGGTTGGTTATAAACAGTTGAGAGAAATGAGAACACTTATAGATACACTGGAGGTAACAGAAGAGACAGAGGATGGGCACTCTCACTGTGCCCTCCATTCTGTTGGCCCCACCATTCGAGAACATTTCGTACACTATCATTCAAAAGTCTTTTTGAAAGAAATTAATTATTTTAATTAATTGTTCATTTTATTAATTATTTTTTATTTTATTTTATTTTTTTAGCTAGAATGCTTTAAACTGATTTTTTTCCACAGTTTCCACAAATATATAAAGCAGTTATTTTATAAAAAAAAAAAAAATTTCCACAGTTATTTTAAACTGTAATAATATTTCTTAATATTATTGTTTTTACTGTATTTTCAAGTAAATAAATGCGTAAACATGAGCCATTTCTTGAAAAAATTATTATTAATCATTTTTTTAATGCACTAAATGTATGTGCTATATTTTATATTAAATAAATTCTGTAATTTCTGTAAGTGGAAAATGTAGCTTAAAGGGTTAGTTCACCCAAAAATTAAAAGTAGCCCATATATTACTCATCTTAAAGTTACCCTAGGTGTATATCTTCAAACACCTCGATTCACTACAGGAGGCCTTTGTTCCTGTGGCCTCCTGTGAAGTACTCTAGGAGGTCTGTAATTTGCTCTCAATGCAGACGTATGTAAATACACTGTTGACCTCATCAGTCAGTTCACTGGAAGGGTGAGGGAGGGCTGTTTGTTGTTCAGTTATAACGCCAATGCGCAGCACACATTACACACACTGTACATAATAATCTATTCCCCACAAGCCAACCAGACCACCCAGTCCTGCAGCTCTGAGTCTAGCAGCGGTCATTAAATTGTTTCCCCAGGTCACTCAAATCAGCGCTGTTCAAGCTGAAAGAAAAGGAGGGAGAATAAGGGAGGGTGGATTGGAGGCATCTGTCTTGCCCTGATTGATAATATTTCTTTTTCTGTTTGGCTTGTCCACAAAGACTCAAAAGCACTTCCTTCGTCATTCTCTCATCTTGCCAGTGTTGTGATATTCCAGAGCTTTGTGCTGTATATGGTTGGCCTTTCACTGTCTGTCTGTATAAGTGAGCATATGTATGTGTGTTTGGGAGTGATTGTTGGCTGTTGAGCAGATAGCATTTCCTTAGTAATACGGGCAAGTGTGACATCATAGTATATTTGACAACTTGCTGTAGAACCACATCCCAAATCTCTAGTACCCAGAACAACACGGGTTGGTAAGAATTTGGATTGTGCTGTCTGAGTAACTATCGTTTCTTCCCCACAACAGCACACAAAATGTGTCATTAAATCTCATAAATGCATTGAGGTCACTTTTTACCTGGAAGAAATGCATAAACATATCATGCTTAGATTTTAGTAATGGAACATAGTTTTGCAAATGCTTTAAGTAAAAATATATTAGGTACTTATATGCATATGCAAAAGAATACGTTAACTGGAGTGTTATGAGAGGCTATATTACAGAATTTTCAGACAACATTTCTGAATGTTTCCTCTAAGCATTTATTCTGTTTGAGTTAGTGGGTCTAATGCTGAGGTGATGTTGGTCTGTGGTGCTGGCCTGAATGCATGAAGCTGTACTGGGCTGAGCCAATCTAGTGGTCAGCTACAAGTCTCATAAATCTACTGCCTGAAGAACAGCATGGTGACTTATGGCAGCTCAGGGAAATGGCCTCACTGGAAGGAAACGGCATGTAAAAATATTCCAAGATGTCGTATGGAAAAGCTTTACATCTATAGCAGTAGTGAGCAGAGCTTGTTGTCTTAAGAAGCTATCCTTTAAATGGAAGTTTCAATGATGGTCCGAAAGAGAGAGGGATACTATACAACTTTGTTTACCTGGAAAGGAGTTCTTGTAATTTCAGAATGAAGTAGGGCAAGTATTATAATTGTTTTACAGATATAGTAAAATGAAAAAAAAAAAAAAAGATTTTGGAATAATTTGATATATCAAAAATACAATGAAATAAACTTGGTGTAGAAGCAATTTATACTCAGAAATTTAATTCAATCTAGTGGTCAGCTACAATAGATGCAAAAACATAAAATAAAGTGGAGAAGAAATGGTCTGGAAACAAACAAAGGAGAGCAGAACTGGACAGCCACCCGATGTGGCAACAAGACTTCTTATAGCCACACTTGTATGGTCCACAGATGTAGTGTAGGATATCTGCTCATAATATGACATAAATAGAGAAAACAAAACACTTCTGACCACAGACAAAAAAATAAAAAATAAATAAATAACAATTAAACTACACATGTAACAGAGTTCGAGAATTTGCTTCTCATCAACCTGCCTGATTTTGTTAATTTGTCTGACTCACTGGTCCTTCCCAGCCTCGCTCTCCTGTCTCCTTTCCAAACTGCATTAAGACACTTGTTTTTTTTTTTTTTTTTTTTTTAGATTTTGTGCATTTTTTCAGTCTCCTCAGTCTCCTTAGCCACTTCTAGTGTCCAGTCATCTCTGTCCCTCGTCAGTCCCTCTGTTTCTGGCTCCACTTTGGCCTCTGATGACTCCACTCCACCATCCAGACTCCTGTACCTGCATTCTTCTCACCCTCGAATCACGCGTGGACCATCGGCCATTCAAGCTTAACTCGGCTTCCTCGGTCAGTCTGCTCCACATGGGTTGGACTTCACCATGCCTCCACTGCAGTATTCCTGGTCATCTCCACCACCTGCAACTCACTTGATTATGTTTGTTGTGCTCCTAGTGGTCCATTCTCCTCCTCAGCCTCCTCATGATTATTCTGCCTGCTTGTGCCATCCTTTCACCTACTCCTATTTGCCATCCCTTTGCCACACCTGTTCATTCTTCCATCTGTTTTCTGTTTGCACAGTTGAGCTGGTTGTTATGGTTTATGAATAATTGCCATTCAGTTCAGGTGTGTGCTGTTATTTATGCTTGTTGCTGTTTCTGTTCTTTGTTGTCAGGTCTCGTCTATATTAGATGTGTTGTTTCTGTTCTCTTATGTAAATTATTTGCCTGTGGATTTATTAAAGACTTCTGCCATAATCTTTGTACGCTTGTGTGTTCAACAACACCGGTCTGTGCCATCTTTCAGGCTTTTTTTTATGGTTCAGAGTCACCAGACAAAAAACATAATTAGCTGACTTTGACAAAACTTTTAACAAAACTTAAAACCAGAAAATCTGGAAAGGTGTATTTTAATTTGTTTTTTTTTGTTTTTTTTCTCTTCTCACAAATCCACTAGGTCATCAGCACAAAATAATCCACACAAGCTACTGTGTTGTGTTGACAATACTGGTATAAGTCAAAATATCAAATAGCATTAATATTATTCAGCATGACATGCTTAATGTATACAATTAAATTTGATTCAACATAGAAATGATTTGGAAGCCCAAGAAAACTATTGGTATTGCTGGCAATAAAACAGCATCAAACAGGAAAAATGCTCTATCACGAATGGAAACTGAGGAAAAACAAGAGCATTTTGTAGTTAGTGGAGCATAATGGGTCACATAAATCCAGACCATCATTCAATCAAATAATGCTCCTGTTTTTATGATTAACCAGCTAATGTGGTACGATGGTTGTTTCTCCCATATGAGTTGGCAGATCCCTAATCCATACATAGGTGCTGGTAGCTGTTTGGCTGCTAACAAATGGGTAAAATGTGAGTGGCTTTTTGGAACCTCTTCTCAAAAAAAAAAAGCTTTGAATGAAACCTCATGTGGCTACATTTAGGATTTATTTTCATTTTGAAAGTGCAGGTCTTTTTTTTTTTTTTTTTTTTGCAAATCCTTTCACAGAATTTTTTTTCCACTGTATTTATCATAAACACATGTAGGATCACTTGTCTTATGCACACAGTTAGCTTTAAATGTTTTAAGCAAAATGAGGCCACTCTGTTTAAAAAATAAATACATATTATTATTTTTTTTATTTTTTTTTATTTTTTTTACATAACATTTTGCAAAGTAAATCAGAACTGTCGGGACTGTTAGGCTCTTAATGCTGTTGTCCTTTTTTTGAAACAGAAACATCTACTGCCAAGGAGTGCTTTAGCGCCACACTCCAATTGCTACCTGTCTAATAATGGTCTAAGAAGCCAGAAGTACAGTCTCTCCATTAGATGTAGTTTAGATAACACCTTTCCATGAAAACATTTCCAAATTCATTTGGCACCGCTCTGTTTAGACACCAGAGATGACTAACAGAGTAGGGTGAATTCAGGTAAAGCCCCTACAATTTCAGCTGTTTAATCATTTGTGCTATCCCATTTGATAGATGGCATGGACATATCGTCCACCATTATCAAACTCTGCCAGCTCCATAATGGTGTTTTACAGTTCACCTCTGTGTGCTCTAACAGTGTGAACTGGAGAAAACATTGAACTATGGTGCATCAGAAGCCCTCAAGAGACTACCCGCAATGATGGCACTCTGATAGTCTGCTCACTTTTCCCCTCCTCCACAGAGAAGTGTGAGAACCTGCCACCAGCATTCCCCTCCTTCTTGTAAGCTAAGTTCTTGGGAGAGATAGTGGGATAGAGAAGCTAAGGGTTGATATAAATTACCTGCCGATGAAGAAGATAAACAATGTCAAAACACCCCTTTGCTGACAGAGGGCAAGACAAGATAGTTACCTGGATTTCTATGGGATCTCTTTCGATTAGATCACAATCCGAATGTGGTTGACCTGAATGAGAGCATTTATTTATAAATATTTGATATTTACCTGATTACCTCGTTAAGATGTAACACCCACAGGAACAGGTAAAATGTAAACGTGGTGTAAATTGAATGCAGACTATGTATCGGCAGAGGTTTTTGGGATAAGGGGTGATTAATATTAGTATTCACGCACATATCCAAAACACATTTACTGACCACATTGGCCTTTAGTCCTGAGACACACTAAAATAAAAGACAAATCTGAATGTCAGTATTCATATTTTAAAAGAGCAATCCTAAATAAAAAATTGATCTTTTTGAACTTGCATTCTGTTTAAAGTTAGACTGCCTAAAATGAGGTGTGCACAAATAAACACAAGTGGTTGTACTATGTCAAATAGTTCTCCAAATGTAAACTTAGAGTTTTTTTTTTTTTTTTTTTTTTCATGGCCAGACAGTTAACCACATAATAACTGTAATAAAAATGCTTTATCAGACCATAGAAAGGCTTTGAGTATAAGAAGATACAGTCTGTCGTAGCTCGCAGAGAGCAACTTCATGTTTAATTGCATAAATCAGCATGATAAAATGCTTTTTAAATCACTGTGGCAGTTGGACAAACTTTGAGGGTATTATTCATATACATACAAATGGTTCTGAAATAACATAGACAGAAGTCAAACAAATTTCGACAAGAACTGAAGAATTTATCATTATCATTAACATCGCATTAACTCTGGGTATTTACTGTGCTAAAACAAAGTACACATTCCGTTTAAAATGAGAGCAGTAAAAAAAAAAAAAAAAAAAAAAAACGAATGTCCCCCTGACGGATGCATTAACTAACATGAATTAACAATGAGCAGTATATTTAGTTTCGTTTCATTTATATAGCATTTCTGGTGCGAGCATATATAACGATTTAAAGATTAGTATTTTAAATTCAACCCTTAGTTTTATGGGCAGCCACTGCAGAGCTATCAAGACAGATGAGAAGTGCTAAAATTTTTGGGTGCCTTACAAAAGCCTGCCTGCTACATTTTGGACCAACTGTGAATGCAAGATGGATGAGAGATTGATCCCGTAATAGAGTGAACTGCTATAAGTCTAAGCGAGATCTGACAAGTGCATAACATTTATTACAGTATTTATTCATCTTTGTTGAAGTAAGTCGAGTAGCTAAAGTACAACTGTTTGTTGTCTGTTCATGTTAACTCAGGTGCTTTCAATACTTTTAACAACTTTTGATTCTAGTAATGTATTAGTAAATGTTTAAATTAAAATCTACACAAACCTGCAGACAGTGGCCTGCCTAATGATGTTTTCCATACATTATACCCATGTAAAACTCAGTTTTAGTTGTCTATTGGCGTAAAAATACAGTTTATGGTTTCACTTTATTTTGATGATCCCTTTAACACATTCTGTTGACTATAAGTAATGTTGCACCTACATGTTTAATAACTATCATCAAAAAATTAGTAGAGAAATAGTGGACTGGTAGGGTTAGAATTAGAATAAGTTGATATGTACTTGCAAAGTCAGTCAGTAGAATGTCTACTGGGAGACCATGAGAATAAAGAGTTAGAAGACATTAAGCAAACAGTCTACTTATATTCTGATGAGAGTTAGTAGACAAGTAGGTTCATAATTATTTATTGTCAACAGAATGTTCAAAAGGTACCATCAAAATAAAAGTTTACCCAATTTATAACAGCTTGAGTTTTCGGTCTCTATGAATATTTGAATCAAAAGTGTCTTAATTAATAAAGATGCAGTTTTTATATAAGATTATCAGAAAGTTGGCCACTGGCAGCAAAATATGACAAGCAACTCATATCATACAAATTACATTTAACATTTATTCATTAAGAAGACGCTTTTATCCAAAGTGACTTAAAGATGAGGACAGTTGAAGCAATCAAAAACAACAAAAAGAGCAATGATATATAAGTGCTATAACAAGTCTCCGTTAGGTCAACACAGTACACGTAGCATGGGATTTTAAATAATATATTAAATAAACAGAAAACAGATAGAATGAAAAAAGAATAGAGCAAGCTAGTGTTAGAGATCTTTACACATACACACACACACAGATACAATTGCATAATAAATGTAAAGAAAATAGAATACAAAAAGATTAGAAAGGTAATATAGGTAGTTCCCTTTCGAAGGGAACTTCGACAATACGTCAACGACGCTATGGGGAACGCCTCAGGTGTGACAGGTGTCTGAAATCAAATATCAACTCACAGCAATCATGCTGACCGGCGACAGCCATGAATCATCAGCTTGAATGATGAGCGTGCAACCTGGATATAAAAAGGGCGCCTTGAAACCATGACAATATCCTTTTCGTCTTCAGGGACTGTTTTGTCTGGTTTAAACGTCTGCTTACAGCGAAGAAATGAAACGCACATCTAAGGCAAGTCCTAAAAGTTTTGTGAAATGTGCTGACCCGTGCCCAAGATATTTGTCGCCGGGTGACACTCACGAGATGTGTGTGTACTGTTTGGGTGAAGAGCACGCACAGGATGCTCTTGAGGGAGCGTCCTGAGCAAATTGTGAGCGTTTTCCTATGAGAACGCTCCGGTCTCGTCGGGCTCTCTTCTTGAGGGAAGAGAGTTCAACGTCTGGTCCTCGCGGATTGGGTCCCGCTCGTGCCGAGGCAGAGCGGCGACGCGCTTCATGGGGCTCCCAGATGGAGCTCGCTGACAGTCTCGAGAGGGGCGTTAACCTCTCAGACGCGTCATCGGCTGACGAGAGTGAGCTGCAGGTGGATGATGGAGACTTTTCTCCTACTAATACTGCAGCGAGTGCTCTTCAGGCCGGGCAAGAGATGGCTGAGGAGGATGATTTAGATCCTCAACCTCGTCAGCCATCCTGCCCCGTGGACGCAGAGCTGGTGGAAGTTATGGAGCGCCACTGACAAACTTCAGTTGCCATGGCGTCGCGATCAGGGAGAGATCGTTCGCGGTCGTTTGGATGATCGGTTTCTCCCTGAACATAGACCACCAGCTCAGCAGAGCCTTCCATTCCTTCCTGATCTCCATTCAGAGATCGAGAGGGCATGGAAGAAACCGTACTCTGCCCGTATTCATCGACATCAGCGGGGCAACTTCGCTGATGTTGAGGGGATCGGTGAGTACGGTTATGTGTCGATGCCGCCCGTTGAGGAGACGTTTGCGAACTATCTCGTTTCTGGGCGGGTGTCGACACTAAAAGCTCCCACTCTGCCATCCAAGCCCCTTAAAACCACGGCTCGCTTGAATGGCAGAGCGTACAGGGCAGCAGGTCAGGCTGGTGCTGCCCTTCATACCATGGCAGTGCTCCAAGCCTACCAAGCTGACCTGCTGCAGGATCTCGACCAGGGGGCAGGGCTGTCCCCTGAGGCAGTCGCTGAGTTGCGCCGGACCACAGATTTGTCCCTCCGGGCCACTAAACAGACTGCTGCCGCGATCGGCCGATCGATGGCGGCGATGGTGGCCACAGAGAGGCATCTGTGGCTCAACTTGGCTGATATCGGGGAGAAAGAAAAATCCCTTCTCCTTGATTCACCAGTTTCGCCAGCTAAACTTTTTGGCACCTCCGTTGAGGCGGTGGTTGGAAAGTTTAGGGAGGCGAAGGCGCGCTCAGCTGCATTTAAGACCTGTATACCTCTGAGATCCGGGCCCCAGCCCAGGCAGGCGGGAGGACCTGGTCCATCTTGGTCTGAGGACCGTAGGCAGGACCAGAGGTCTAGTGTCGCCTCTCATGCCCCCCCTCCACGGAGGAGTAGGACACAGAGGAGGCGGGCCTCCCGCAAAAAGAGGGACTTAAGGGAGGTCATTCAGCACAAGCGCTGCAATGCTCAGCGGAAATAGGGTTTGATCTCCCTGGAGGGCCTTTTCTACCAGCCCTCTCCCTCTTCTTGACTCCCCAGGCGTTTACGTTACACCAGCCCTGGGGATGGGCCTTATGATGAGAACTATGTTCTGATGGCCCACCGTAGCAACTGGTTGATGTGAGCGCCTCTTTTAGGCATGTAAAAGTGGTGGACCCCAGATTCATTGAGAACTCTCTGGCGAGTCTTCACTCCGCACGCCGCAGGTGAACTTTTGGTTTGTAAAATTCTGTGTGTATAACTAACACTGATTGTATTTCTCTACAGACCCTGTTCCCTGTATAGACCTAGGGGGTCATTCTTAGAGGAGCAATTAAAGTATGGACTTTAGGGCCCTGAAGCCTCCCCCAGTTGGTGGCTAGAACGAATTAGGAAGAAGCTCAAAGAAGATTTGGCTTCTGTGCTGAGTATGTGATGGCCTTCCTGTCATAACATTTTATATGCGTGGTGGGCCACCGCTCATTTCTGTTTAGCCTCAGGGCTATTAGCCACCCAGAGGTTAGAGTAGTTGGTCTTCCTAAAAAAAAAAAAAAAAAACTTTTTTGCTTTAGGTGTAGACTGACGCTGGCGCTTCAGATAGATCTTCAGATAGATGTCCTGCCTATCGGTTTGTGACATTGGTATCCTGAGTACTCGCTCCCCTGAGCTCTGTAGGGTTTCAGTAGGTTGAGTGTTTTCACAGCCTCTCAATCAAGTAGGCTGTGGCTCCTCCGAGCCCTCAGGTAGATCTATGCTTGTAGGTCGGCCCTCATCCGGGCCGCCTCTGTAGCTGGCCTAGGCTATGCTAGGGATATTGGAGGCGTGTTGCTAAGTATAGCTGCCACATTCATTACGGGTTAGGCTTCCTCCCCTTGATTTCAGCCTCCTCCCTTAAATGGGAGTTGTTGGCCAAGGCCCGCCCCTTTCTCTGCATTCAGGGGTGATAGAGTAATGCAGGGTGGTAGCTGAGGTAGGATCAGTCTGGCAGGGTTAGGCCATCTTTTGCTCTGCGAAGTGAGAGTTTGTCAGACCCTGCCGAACAGAGATGTTTTTGGGCCTCTAGAGCTGGCTCCACTCAGCCCGTTGAGCTAATCACTCGACCGATGGGTTGAAGTGGGTTGGTTTGCAATTTAGCCCCCCCGCTCCCCTAGGCAGGGCGCAGGACAAATCCCTGTCACCCTTTGGAGCCACTTGCAGGCCTGCTCCCTGTCTAACATTGCAGGGGCATATGGTTGTTACTCCCCCGCTAACTCAGGGTAGTTTTGAGTAGTCCATTCTCAGCTCTGTATGTATCTACCTCACACCACGATGGCTCCGGTTGAGCAGGGAGTTCTAAACTACATTTCATTCCGGTTTATGAACTCCGCTCCCTTTGAAGCCAGAGTATTGCCATGGGCTGACGCCTATGCATTTAGTAGGTAGGCCCCTAATGGGGCCTCCACTAGGCAGAATGGCGTATGTTGTACTCCCCTGCTATAAGGGTATTGCTATTTGCTGAGTACACTGCCTCTGGCAATGTGATTAGGTACCAGGATGCTGTAGCAACAGCTTTCTGCCGCAAAGGCTGCATGGTTGGGTAGTAGGCCCCAGCAGGCCTCCTTGACGGAATAGCCCCCAATAGGGCTCCTAGGCCAGCTCACCTTCGGTGGTTGGCCCTGGTAGTTCGGGCAGAAGGCTCACTGCTGATTAGTAGGCCTTAACAGGCCTCCTTGGAGGTGGGTCGCAACATTGTGGAACATACACTTGGACAAAACTATAGGAAAAGTTTTTAATAGTATGGTTCCAGCAGTGTTCGTTAAAGTAGCAGAATAGACTCGCTATCAGCTAGCAGGCTCGACCAGGCCTCCCTGTTAGGTGAGTCCCCAGCAGCAGTTACATCCAGCTGATTAGACTGTTTCAGGTAGTAGGCCTCTTCAGGCCTCCCTGAAGGTGGGCTCCCACATTTTGTGGTGGTCAGGTAGTAGGCTTTACTAGGCCTCCCTGAGGGTTTAATCCCACATACTGTGGTTACTAGGTGGCAGGCCCCACAGGCCTCCCTGAGTTGAATTCCCGCTTCTTTGAACTGTCAGGTAGTAGGCCTCATAAGGCCTCCCTGAAGGCAAAGCCCCAAAGACAGTCAACTGGACTGCCAGTCTGGCTCACTATCAGCTATGGTTTTCAGGTAGTAGGCCTCTCCAGGCCTCCCTGAAAGTAAGCTTTCCTGCACTGTGTTTATCAGGTAGTAGGCCTCACTAGGCCTCTCTGAAGTTGAGCTCCCACATACTGTGGTTGTCAGGTAGTAGGCCTCACCAGGCCTCCCTGGAGTTGAGTTCCAAATGACTTTTAGTTTCCACTTAAGGTGGTTATCTGGTAACAGGTAGTAGACCTCTCTAGGCCTCTCTGTAGGTGAACTCCCACATATTGTGGTTATCAGATAGTAGGCTTCACCAGGCCTCTCTGAAGGTGAGGTCCCACATACTGTGGTTGTCAGGTAGTAGGCCTCACCAGGCCTCCCTGGAGTTGAGTTCCAAATTTCTTTCAGTTTCCACTTAAGGTGGTTATCTGGTAACAGGTAGTAGGCCTCTCCAGGCCTCTCTGTAGGTGAGCTCCCACATACTGTGGTTGTCAGGTAGTAGGCCTCTCCAGGTCTCCCTGGGAGTAGTTTCACGGTGATGCTGGGTTTTGTAAGCTAGTGGCCACTTACTTTCAGTTTAGCAGTCCTTATCAGGCAGCTACCGGAGGTGAGTTTGCGCCCTGGCTCGGCTCAAGTTTTTATTCTCTGCTACTGGTTCCCTCCTGGAACCTTTTTATCCTGCTACAGCCTGGTTGCCTACCAGGTAGATCTTATGCTCCCCTCACTGGGGGTCAATGTGAGTATGTGGTCTCCCTTGAGCAGGCCCAGGTAGACCTTTCACTAAACTATGTTTATGGAGGTTTTTTGTGGTATCATATAGCTTGGGCTATGACCGTAGGGAGTGCTGTCACTGACAGCCCTGTGTGACCTGAGGGTGAGTGGTTCTAGCGTTCATTGAATTGCTGGTTCTGACAGTTGTCACTGCCATTGGGTATGCACTCCCTTTAGCATGGCGGCATGGGTATTTCGTTCCCCATAGCGTCGTTGACGTATTGTCGAAGTTCCCTTCGAAAGGGAACGTCTCAGGTTACAAATGTAACCTTGGTTCCCTGAGAACAGGGAACGAGACAATACGTCTCCCAGCCATGCCTCAGGGTCTGCCTGCCAAACAGTCCCTTCAGACGAAAGGATATTGTCATGGTTTCAAGGCGCCCTTTTTATATCCAGGTTGCATGCTCATCATTCAAGCTGATGATTCACGGCTGTCGCCGGTCAGCATGATTGCTGTGAGTTGATATTTGATTTCAGACACCTGTCACACCTGTCACACCTGTCACACCTGAGGCGTTCCCCATAGCGTCGTTTACGTATTGTCTCGTTCCCTGTTCTCAGGGAACCAAGGTTACATTTGTAACCTGAGATGTTTTTTTTTAAAGAATAGAACTAGAATAGTGAGTGTTAAAGTTAGAGGGTCAAAGAAAGATGGAAGAGATGTGTTTTAAGCCGATTATTGAAGACGGATAAGGACTCAGCTGCTCGGATTGAGGTGGGGAGGTCATTCCATCATGAGGGAACATTTAATTAAAATGAAATTTTATTAATAAGATTCGAGAGGAGCGCGTCAGGTACTTAGCCTAATCAACACAGGTGGACCATAATCAAGAAATCAATCCCATAGTATAAATATCGCTGACTTACCTCTATCTATTGACGGTTTATCAGCATGCTGGTTCGCTTCGTCTGTCACCTTATCAGAGATCCAATTTTCGTACCAACGAATAGAGCTACACAGGGGATCGTGCCGCCCGAGACCGAGCTCTCCTCAAGTGCTGGATTGCAGCAGAAAGAATCCAACCAGCCTGGGCCGAACCCCAGTTCTCATCGCGGCTCAGCCTTTCACCCCGGCATTCCGGCCGAGTGGCAGTTTGAGGCCGCTTCCTCTAGCGGCGCAGACCGCGCGACGTTAACCAATACATTTTCAGGCGAAGACGCTAAAAACAGGTTCTTCTTTTGCTTCATTGGATTTTTACGACAGTTGGCATCCAAAATGTTGCATCTAAAAGCAAGTTCCCGGCTAAAGTTTGTTAAACGACATCATGACGCAGTTCCATCTTCTTCTACTAGTGTCTCATGGCGGTTTTGGAAAACCAGCGTAAAGGTGCATTACCGCCACCTGCTGATCTGGAGTGTGGATTGCGCATAGATTTGGACTACAGATACAAACATTCCGTCGGATGATGATGCCACGTTTAACCATGAAGTCAAGGCATTACATTCGCCTTACCGCGCACGTTTAAACCTCACTGAAATGATACAGACATAAGTTCCATGATATGAAAAAATAAAAAATAAATGTTTTTAAGTGTCTGGATAAAAGCGTCTGCTAAATGCTTAATTTAATTTTAAATTTTAATTTCCATGCAAGTTTTCTGGTAAGAACAAATCATTTATGGACCAATTCCACCATTCACCGGCGTGATCACTCAAAATTAATGTTTTGATGCAGGATAGCAAGTGTGAGTAAAATTACTGTCGCCTTTTAAGGACCATAATACGAAAAAAACTGGCAAGTAAATATCTTTAGAAACCACTTGGAAGCGAATAGCACATAACTGCTATTAACCCATTTGCTTGCAAGCATCGCCAACGGCCCCAGTTTATTATCGTTTTACTTTCACGGCACATTAAACATCACTCTCTTACTTGATCTGGATAAACCGTGCATCAATTGAAAGTACAAAGAGTTTGGCTTTGATATTTGACCAATATTTAGATAAAACATAATTTCAGTGACAGTTATTTAGTAATTATGTCAGGAAAATGGTTCCTATTCCTGAACGGTAAACTTTGAAGTGTTAGCTTGTGGACAAATGTTGATCATGGATCTAGTCAGAAAGAATCATGAGCAGAAACATCTTTATTTTGGGTATGTAATTTCTGTCTCCATGCCAAAAATGGGGGGTGACTGGTAAGGGGTTAACGTTACTCCTATAATCATGTCTTTCGGTACAACGTCTTACAAGACTAAACATGCTTCATGGTTTCCAAAAGCCTCTGTTTCCAAAGTCCATACTACAACGTGAAAACAGCATTCAAAACGTATCCTCCTCACTGCCGCAGCAGCGTCTGCTCCCGCAGGAGCCTTTCCTGTACCTCCCCACTGCCACAGCAGTGTCTGCTCCTGCAGGAGCCTTTCCTATACCTCCTCACCGCCGCAGCAGTGTCTGCTCCCACAGGAGCCTTTCCCGTATCTCCCCACTGCCGCAGCAGCGTCTGTTCACATGCAAAAAAAACAAAAAAACATCACCTCCGCTTAAAGGTATGCCATGCATCCTAGGTTGCAGTGATAGCATCATGTATCGACAATACATTGACGCGTACGACCAAGGCATAATTTCAACCAAACTCACTCCAAATATATGAACTTACCGGTTTTTGAATACCTTATATTTAAGGCATTCGTTTACGTCCATATTAGGGATAAATCGTTGGACTTCAAATGGAATCTACAATCGTTTAAAAAAAAAAAAAAATCACAGGACAAACGAGATGACAGTAGTGCCGACTGCATGAACTAGCAGTTTTAAATATAGTATTTTATATTTAATGCCGGTTTATCAGTACGTCCGAATGTATATTTTTCGATTCCATAGGCTCTGTTCATGCACCTGCATGGTCAAAATGGCAAATAGTAAGCTCAGACAAGTATAAAGAATCTTTCTCTTACTCCACCCATGCACGATTACATCGTGGATATGTACCATCGATCTCACATGCTGACAATATGACGATTCGACAACGACCACATCGCCGATACATGGCACCTATTTGGGGTACACTGGCACAGGAAATCCAATTTATTTTTGCACGCTTAATTTCGTATACAATGACTGCACCAAGATTTTTCGGACTCATTATCGGAAGCAGCTCATTGGATTTGCTAAACAATTATTCAAGTAAGCCTCACAGCGTCTACCCTCGCAGACAACCAAATCATCCTTAGTATTGAACTCCCTGTCAGGCACTGCAAGAGTGCTCCCGGTTGAGCCAACCTTTGCCTTCTCCGTTCAACTATCAGCAAAGCTTACTCGTATGACATTGCGAGTATTAAACTCCTGTCAGATTCTTTCCCGCTTAAACAATCTTGGATAGAAAATCCGACCACCAGCGAAGCTTACCCGATTAAAAAGCCTGATTAACCCCCCAAAAATATTTTTTTTTAGTCAGCGACACTTACCTATTGAACACCAACGAGTACATCGCAGCTAAAACAAATTTTCCCTCCGATGGTAAGATGTACCCATCCAATACCGAAAGTTACGCTTTTGCCGAACACCAACGGGTGCTTCGCAGATAAAACAATCTCAATTTTCCCTCCGATGGCTGGAGAGACTACCCATCTGGTGTCACAAATTTAATAAATAAATAAATAAAAAAATATAAAAATAAATAAATTAATTAAAAAAAAACACTGAATGCTGACGAGAGCCTCCCGGCCAGACAACCTCACCTTTTCCATTCTGCGAGGCTTACCCGTTCATTGCCAGGAGCTCACACTCCCTTCGGACGTAGGTGAAAGCCCCGGCTACCCTTTTGCCATTCTGTCTTACGTACGGAGAGGTTTACCCATCCAATGCATGGAGTCAGGGCTCCCATTGGATGTAGGTAAGAGCTTCCCGGCTAGACAACCTTACCTTTTCCATCCTTTGGCCAGCGAGGCTTAACCGTTCGATTACGGGAGCTAAGCTCCAGTCGGACGAAGGTAAGAGCCTCCTGGCTGGACAACCTTTTCCGTCCTTCAGCCAGAGAGGTTTACCTGTTCGATTCCTGCCGCTAAGCTCCTACCGGACGTCGGTCAGAGCCTCCCGGCTAGACAACCTGACCTTTTTCCATCCTTGGCCAGCGAGGCTCACCCGTTCGATGCGATTGCTCCCATCGGATGCCGGCGAGTGCCTCCTGGCCAGCCAACCACGACCATTCCAAGTGGTTTAGGTCACAAAAACCTACAAGCAAGCCGTTCGATGCCACACGTACCAAACACAAATAAACCCTCCCTCCTTCCTACAGTCGTCAAGGCTTACCCGTCTCTTGCCGCGAGTAGCAAACTCCCATGAGACGCTGACGAGAGCCTAACGACCACGCAAACTTACCTTTTCCATCCTACGGCCTGCGAGGCTCACCCAGTTGTTTTTGGGGAACAGGAAGTCCCTGTTGGATGCTGGCAAGATCCTCCTGGCCACCTATCGTTAACTTTTCTGTCCCACATCTAGAGAGGCTTACCCGTTCGATGCGTGTGCTCCTTTCGGACGCCAGCAAGAGCCTCCCATTTAGACAACCTTACCTTTTCCTTTTCTATGGTCAGCGAGGCTTACCCATTTGATGCGCGTGCTCCCTTCGGACACGGGCGAGAGCCTCCTGGACAGACTTCCTTTACGTTTCCATTCTACTGTCGGCGAGACTTAACCCGTTCAATGCGTGTGCTCCCTTCGGACGTCAATAAGAATCTCTCGGCCATGCAACTTACCTTTCTATTTGATGGTAAGCAAGGCTTAACCGTCCGACGCTACGAGTCTCGACCTCTCGCCAAATCCTGCAAAAAAGAATGTTGACCTATTCCGGTGAAGGCAACTCGGGTCCTCCCGGTCGGGCACCACAACCACGCTGCTCCTCCTCATCGGCCGGTAGGGCTTACCGTTCCAACACCACAAGCTCCAGTTGAGCATCGCTTCGAGCCCTACCGACCGGGCGCCAACAACTACGTAGTAAACTAGCTGCAGCCGCTAGGGCCTACTCTCCCAACGCCCAAGTCGCTCCCTCCGGAGTACGTAGGCCCTTCGAGCCTGCCAACGAGATGACTTCTCAGGAAACCAAATCAGCCCCCGCCAGTACTCTGTGCTTTTTGGGGGGGGGCATTCTTTAAACTGGTGGCTGTCCTCTTGTACATTTGCTTTTTTGGGGGGTACTCTAGGTTCGGAACTAGTGAAACATCCGTAAAAGTGACTTTGTGCTTCTTTGGGATGGCACAATCAAGCGATGTTCACTTGCAGAACGCAAGCTTCTAGAGGGCACATAGTAACAACTTTAGGTAAATGGGTGCAGAACCATTGGTGGTTTTGTAGGCAAACATCAATGCCTTGAATTTTATGCGAGCAGCTATTGGAAGCCAGTGCAAATTGATAAACAGAGGTGTGACGTGTATTCTTTTTGACTCATTAAAAATTAATCTTGCTGCCACGTTCTGAATTAATTCAAAATGTTTGATAGAATTGGCTGGAAGACCTGCCAAAAGGGTATTGAAATAATCCACCCTGGACAGAACAAGAACTTGAACAAAGAGTCGTGCAGCATGTTCCGAAAGAAAGGGCTTGATCTTCTTGATGTTCAATAAAGCAAATCTGCAGGATCGGACAGTTTTAGCAATGTGATCTGAGAAAGTCAGCTGATCATCAATCATAACTTCAAGGCTTCTAGCTGTTTTTGAAGGAGTTATGGTTGAAGTGCCTAACTTGATGGTGAAATTGTGATGGAACGATGGGTTTGCTGGAATCACAAGCAGTTCCGTCTTGGCAAGGTTGAGTTGAAGGTGATGGTCCATCATCCAGGAAGAAATGTCTGTTAGACAAGCTGAGATGTGAATAACTACTGTCGGATCATCAGGACGGAATTAATAATAAATTCAAAAATTTAAAATAAGTTAGTATAGCGAGGTAATCTTAAAATATGTAGTAGGTCAAATTATTGCATTTTTCCAGAGACCAAGCCCAGTCTTCTTTCACTGTTCCACTGTTGAATTCATTAGATTCCACATTATGAGTCACATTAACCTTTCAGAGAGAGAAAGAGAACACAAAGAGGACGGGGAAAGAAAGGCAGAAATCTTCATTCTTTAACTGTTCATGAATAGTCGGGTCGGGCAGTCCCTATCTAATGATCATTACCACTGCAGATGAAAGCTGAGTCTGCTCTCAGAATACCTTCAATTGCTGCAATTAAGTGTGGTTGAATGATAATATCTTTTTTCCCCAAATAAAAGCAGACTACAGCATTAAATAATCATACAATTAGAAACCATCAAGCCTCGTATTTGATGTCGCTGTTGCTCAAAATCTCGAGCATACATCTCGGTCAGTTAGGGTGTTTTGGGTCGCCCAAGTAGGCGCCACAACGCCAAGACTCCGACCGGGGGGCTCAATCCACATATGACTAAAATACTCTTGGCACTATAAAACAAATAACCATTGTCCTCTCTATGCCACTTTTATTCCTAGCATCTAGCCCTTTGTCATATAATTGTTGAGTTTAATCATTTAGTGTAAAAAAAAATATTTTTTATTATGAATACAAAACAATAAAGCTGCATAACAATAACTGCTGTCTCCATCAGGCTAGTCCCCCATCTGTTTCCAGCAGTGATGCACCCCGAGCTGTAAACCTCAACTGCTTTGTAGCTAAGGCTATAATTATTTCTTCAGTTGGGAGAAATTACACAAGCAAATAAACAATACAACAATTTCCCTACAGCATACAGAGTACAACCTATCTCTCCATTTACTAAGACTCTAATTATGACTTGAATGGTGGGCAGCTACAGGAAATGAGACAGGAGTCAGACTGATGGAGATATTCAGGTCAAACCACAGCTACTGTAGTCACAGATTCATATTCACATTCAGATTTATATATTATTTAAGCATTATATGTATATCACGTATAAAACCAGATGGGTCCTACAGCACAAAACTATCAGTAAATGAAGAATTTAAATATAAAATATGGAAGCAGATTTTGACTGGTTACCAATTGTTCCAATGAGTTTTATCTAGAAATTGTTGATCTAGAAAATTGCAGAACATTTAATTGCCTATTTTCCATTGAGGAATGTACTAAGTATTATTCATTTTTACTTCTGTGAGACACACAGCTTCTCCACAGCATGAAGGTGGTGGCAGCAACAGCGAGGATAAAAATAACACCTTCTTTGTGTGAACATTTGGGCCTTGTTATGCAAATCTTCCCACATTGTGACGTAGACATATGGAGGCGTGTTAGAATAAGCCAAATTAAGGGGGTGTGGTTGACTCTTAACTTTTATAAAGAATGTCTCTTTGATTTTGAGACTTCAGTATTTGCAACTTAACAGATCTTCTTTATGCACCAAGAGCTTGTAACACTCCAAAGAGCAAGTTTGAAAAACTTGAAATTGCATTATATGACCCCTTTTTATTCAACCCCCTTGACTTGCAAGACAATTTGCTGTGGGGGATAACATTTTATGAAATCAATTTAACAAAGGCATCAGTAAAGTATTAGAGAAAGTTTGTTAATACACTTTTGAGTGATTCTGGGAATGGAACATTGATGAATCATGATAAAATTTGAATTGGCTCTAAACATTCATGTTCAAAATTACTCAACCCCCTTTGTGCAGAATCTTTTATTCTTTAAAATCACCAATAAACGCTGTCTGTAAGTGTTTAGAAGCTTCTGTCACCTCTCTACTACAGTTTTGGCCCAGTCCTTGCCTGAAAAAGCTTTCAGATCACTGATAATCTTTGGTTTTCACATTGCCAATGCTTTCTTCAAATTCAACCAGATATTTGAAATGAGAATTAAGCCTGGAGACTGAACAGGTCACTCAAGTACATTGTATGACTGATCCCTGAACCAAGCAGAAGTAGATTTGAATGTGTACTTTGGGATGACTGTCCTGCAGCAAAGTCCATTGATCATCAGCTTCAGTCTTTGCACCAAAGGCATCACAATTCTTGTCAAAATGGCCTGATACTTCAAAGAATCCATGATGTCCTTCATACAGTCATGATTTCCACTTCCTTCTACAGTAAAGAAACCCCATAACAGGACTGATCCACCTCCAAGTTTGAGGATGGAGATGGTGTTCTTCTGCTTATGAGCTTTTCCTTTTTTGCAGCAGACATACCGCTGATCCATGGGTCCAAAAAGTTCCAGTTTGGTCACATCACTCCATATAACATTCCTCCAGAGCTCCACAAGTCTACACACTGAATTTTATCAAGTTCAAGTTGTCCTTTGTTCTTCTTGATCAAGAGTGGTATTCTACAAGATGTCTCAACATAAAGGCAATACTTGTCTAGTGATCTTCTTACACACTGCTTTGAAATGGTTTTCCTCCTTTCATTGGGTCATCTTGCCATCAAGTCTTTGGCTTAACATTGCAGATTTTTCTCAGTTGCTCCGATTAAACATTTTATGATATTGTGCTTTTTCTTCCACAACCTCAAATATTTTCTGGTAAAACACACTTTAAGCTAAGGAATAAGGAATAAGGAATAAGAATAAGAGCTGTGTCTCTAGGAACTTTCAATGTCTTGGAAATCTTCATATAGCCTTAGCCTATCTAAAGTTCTACGATATTTATTCTCTTTAGCTTTTGTGAAATCACTGTTGACATTTTTGCTACTCAACTTCAACACATGCATGGGCTAACTGTAAGTGTAACGGATTAAGCTAATTCTTTTATTAATAGAGTTTCTAAAAGCTTAATTGTGTTTTGAGACTGTTTTATTCCCCACCATGCAAATAATTTAAAAACAACAATGTTGAATAGGGGTTGAATAATTATGACATAGCAGTATTATAAAAAAATCTCATAACTCAAAAGTATTACATTATATATTGACAATATCACTTTTAATATGCCAGTGAACTGTTATAGTTACAATTTTTATTTTATCCTGGATCTTCAGAAAAGCTTATATTTGTAAAGTACTGCAGTCTCTAGGGGGTTGAGTAATTTTGATTGCAACTGTATTAGAGAAAATAGTGCCTATGCTGCAAATCATTTCGTCTAGTTCATGTGTATTTATGGGTACACATAGCAGTTGATATAAATGAGGCAGGTTATTTGCGAATCTGTCTTGGGGGCTGGAACAATAGTTCTGCCAAGACGGTAACGCTGAGACATATAGTTAATATCAATGATATGCAGCATGTACGATACAAGGAAATTGTCTATAACATCGTCACTTTGAGGTATGCTATCTATATCAGTAAGATCGATTCCATGCGATATAATTAAATCTAGTGTATGATTAAAATGGTGAGTGGGCCGGTGATATTTTGCATGACTCCAAAAGAGTTTATTAGGTCAGTAAATGGAAGTCCTAATGTATCATTTGTATTATCAACGTGAATATTAAAATCTCCCATGATTAGCGCTTTATCAACTGTAACCAGAGAGGAAATCTGCAAATTCTTTTAGGAATTCTGTATACGGCCCTGGTGGTCTATACACAGTAGCCAGGGCAAGAGATACATTCGATTTTTTTTTTGCATGTCTGACAGTGTAATATTAAGCAGAAGTATTTTTAAAAAGTTAAACCTGTATCCTGTTTTCTGGGTAACATTTAGAATATCACTATATATTGTTGCAACACCTCCTCCACGACCAGTCTGACGAGGCTCATGTTTATAACAGTAGTTAGGTGGAGTAGACTCATTAGACCAAAATAATCATTTGGTTTTAGCCACGATTCAGTCAAGCAGAGTACATCAAAACTATTATCTGTGATCATTTTATTTACAATAACTGCTTTGGGTATGAGTGATCTAATATTTATGAGCCCAAGCTTAAAAAAAATTGTTTTTGTTCATTTACTTTACATTTTTCTGGTTTAATCACGATAAGATTTTTTCTAGATCCTACATTCAATTTATATTTTGAGCTCACTATTCAGGGAACAGACATAGTATCAATAGATTGTACAGAGCAAGTACTGTTATCATTTAAGCAGGTGGAACAAAAGTCATCATAATAGTCATTTGAGAATTGGCTTACTAGTCATATGGAGCGAAGTGTCCTGGAGATGTTGTCAGAGAGCAGCTCCTGTCCAACTGTGCTGGGGTGCAGGTCATCAGCGCGAAAAAGCAGTTTCTGTTCTTTACACCATGACAACAACCATTCATTTAAAGCAACAAGTCTACTGAAACTTTCGTGTCCTCGTCGATACGTGGGGAGCGGTCCTGACACGATGATCGTCGTCGCAAGCGTCGTGCTTTGAACCGTCTCGATCAGGCTCCTGAAGTCCCTCTTCAGCGTCTCCGTCTGCCGCAGCGTGGTGTCGTTAACCCTGCGTGAAGCACGACCGCTCAGGGGCTCTCGTCGGCCTTCAGGATCACGTGTATCTGTGCAGAAACATTGAGAACACAAGCACCAGGGAAACGATTGAGTGAGTGCGCACTTTACCTTCAGCTTTCGGCTAACGTAGCATGGACGTGTCGGATGTTGGAGTCTCCGATGATCACAGCATCGCGTCCTGTCTTGCGGAGGGGAGCAAAGCGGTTCTGGGTGGAGATCTCAAAGACCAGAGGGGGAGAAGTCGTTGCCTGGGGCCTGGCTCTCGTCCTCTTCTGTGGATGCACTCAGGGTCTGTGGTGTCCTGGCGCCGATCTCTCAGCTTGGCCTGCTTCTCCACTTCCTCCACCGAATGCAGCTTGAATGTGTCCTCACCTGCAATCAAAGGTAGACATCCATCCGCCATTAAAGCCAGTAACAGTGAGTAAAAAAAAAATGTTAATGTGTGTGAACAGAGTATTAGCAATGCAAGCGTGGTTAGCAGAAACCACGCTACTGATGCTAACGGGCTATAAGCTAATAGCGGACCCGGGAGATCAAAATAAAACTAGTGATAACGAGGTGCTCTGATTGTTGTAGATTGTTTTTTAGTTGTAGAATACGATAGAGGATTTATTCACACGTCATAGAAATGGAAACAATTACTTCGCAGCCCAGCGAAACATACCAATTTGAAAAACTAATGGAATGCATAGTGGATATAAAAAACTGGATGATGAGTAATTTCTTAAGGCTAAATTCTGAAAAAAACATAGGGACCTAAAACCTCTTCATGTAATAACCTACTAAACCTAACACTGTCTAAGACTCGATGGCTGCTCTGTCTATTCTTCATCATCAGTTAGGAACCTAAGTGTGAATTTTGATGGCAATTAAAGAGCTGAACTGCTGTTTTCGTCTTGCCAAGAGAACTAGCCCCCCAACTGAGTCTGGTTTCTCCCAAGGTTTTTTCTCCATTCTGTCAACGTTGGAGTTTTGGTTCCTTGCCGCTGTCGCCTCTGTCCTGCTTAGTTTGGGACACTTAACATCCAGCAATATCATCAACTTGATTGCACAGATACTTTTTAAACTGAACTGAGCTGGATGATTAAATTTTGTCTTTACTATAGTCTTTTAGCATTATTGACACACTATTTTCTTATTTAATACTGTAAAATGCTTTGACACAATCTGTATTGTTAAAAAGCACTATATAAATAAAAGTGAGTTGACTTCACTTCAAAATCTATGGCAGATTATGAACTATGACAAAAGTGTGAAGGAAGTACATGCATTTGTCCAGAGGGCATCCATAGTCTACCTAACGGCAAACAGACCATACCAGAGCTCTCACAAAAGGTATTTGGGGGGCCTGTAGAAGCGCCCAAACTGATGGTCAAGGTTAAGTTACCTGAAATGAGAACGTGCTGTTTAGACCCTTTCAAGACTTCAGTTCAAACACCCAACCGCTCTGCTGGCTGATAGCCGTGAAATCCTGTTTAGCTAATGATGTCACTGGAGGGAAATCAGATTGTGCTTTTAGCGCCTGACTACGGGGCACTTTTACTTCCTGTTAGAAACACATGCACATGCAAACACACTCACAACTTTACTATGACCTCTTCACTCAGTTCAAATAGGTTGTGCATTCTTGCAAATGCACAGCCATTCAATCAGGAAATTTGTGTGCCTTGTCCATTTTCATAGCAAAAAAAAGAAGGAAAAAGAAGAATCATCCAACTAAAACAGGAATACGCAGTGAATGTGTTTTACTGGAATCTTACAGGTGAGAGAGAGAAAACGAGCAGGACCAGGCCTGTGCTCTGCTGATGGTACAAGTACACTGGCAGTGAACCGTGCAGAGGCAACACTATTCAGCACTCTCAGTCATCTTGTGACAACAAAGCATTCCCATCAGCCTGATGATGACACGCTGCCTCTGCATTTCTGCATGTCAAGCAAACTGTGAGACCAGACATGAGCACAGACAGGCTCTGCAACACCCACACACTCATTCAGCAGAAGACGTCTGAACTAGTATTGAGATGCCACTCTCACAATAGATTCAAATTACTGTGTATATGAAGAAATATACACACCTACATAATTGAAAACATTTATAGTACAAATCAATATGAAATACATTCAAACAAAATACATATACAAATAGCTAAATTTTGTGCACTCTTCTGCAGCAAACAAATATAAACAGAGCTTATTTTTTTTAATTACAAGCTGAAAGTTGGATTTTAATAATTGACACTACCACTCAATCTTGTATAAGACTCACATGATCTTTGTCACAAATGTTTTTTTTTTTTTTTTTTTTTTCTTTGGATAAGGTACTCACTTAGATGCTTAGATTTAGTTATATTTTATTTTGATGGTCCCATTTAAAAATGTGGTTAACTAGAAGTAATTTTAACAATACACATGTCTACATGTCATCAAACCCTCATTAAAAGGTATTATTAGTAGTAAATTGTTAGGTTAGGTTAGGGTTAGGGATAGGGTTATTGCACTAAGTTGACAAGCAGTTAAAAAAGTTAGTCAAAAAGTTACTCAAAAGTTAGTCAGCTGAATGTCAAAAGGGGACCACCAAAATAAATTGTTAACAGTCATTCTTTTTTCTCAGATTACAACATTCTTAAAGAATCATCAGATTGTTTCAATTGTGTGACTTTAAAGATCTACAAACAAGTTTTTTTTTTTTTTTTTTTTTTTTTTTTTAATGTCTGACCGATGGTCCTGAATTTGCGTTACTCATAAATAAGTAATCACATTAAAGCCACTAAGGGGAAAGGTTGGCTGAATGTTTGTAGTTTGGACTCCACATTAAGCATTTGTGGCAAAAGTGTAACCTAATCTTTCATCTTTAATAAGTGCATATTTCATGGTAAATGCATGACCACTTAAACAGTTCACCTCTCCTCAAATCACATTTTCTTGAACGGGACAGCGGATACCCAATCTACAGAAATTAAAGCCAAGGGCTTCATATGACATATTGTATTCAATAAAGAAAAAAAAAATGAAGGCCTTCAGTATAGTGTTCTCTGAAAGTCTATCCTTTTTTGAGGTTTTGACAAAGTTGCAACTGGCTTTTGCTTCAATGGCCAATTGGACTGAAGCATATGGAACTCTTCTAAAACTCCCTTTTACTGTTCTCCTTACACACAGACTTCCTGCACACTAACAAGGTGCAGCATTGTCTAAATTTAGCTGAACGCCTCTATATCTTTCAATGTTTTCAGCCGACACTTGATCTGGTACTGATTTTCATCATTTTAAACATGATACGAGGAGGTGGCCTGGTTTTCATTTTTTAACCGTGCATTCCGGTCAGAGTTGGCTTGTTTTATTGGAAACCTATATTCCAGCTTGGCACTTTTTGACCTTGTTTGTCCCTGGGGACTCATGGGTAATGCAGAGATGGTCCTTCTCTCGAGTCAAGGAGCATGTTATGTGCCTGCTTTGGACATCCATATATATATATATATATATATATATATATATATATATATATATATATATATATATATATATATATATATATATATATATTCTTCTTACAAACAAAAAAGGAGAAGGTAGGAAAAAGTAATACATAAAATGATACAAAAATCATATGGCTTTCGCAGATGTCATTTATTAGGTGCCAGGAAATGTCAATAATAGGACCTTTTTTATTTTTTATTTTGGTGTTGTTAATATGAGGCTGATTGAGATTGTGATTGTGATTCATTGGCCTTTTTACAATTATCCTTTTTGTGATAAATATTTTTGATAGCTTATTCAGTCATTCACAGTCAATAAATGTTCCAGCCATTATCAGCATTCAGGCAGAGTCGTAGATGGACAGGAAGGAATCTTTCATAAACCCGTCTTCTTTGTTTAGTCATTTTAGATCATTTTTATGGTTGTCTTTTAATACAAATTGGGTCATCTGAAGACTTAGTGGCAAAAAAAAAAAAAAAAATAATAAAAAAAAAAAAAATAAAAAAAAATAAATAAATCAAAATAAATCAAATAAATAAAGTGCTATATTAAGTACCCGATTTACAGATCAGAGAGGTTTTGGTTACATTTACATACAATAATAATAATAATAATAATAATAATAATAATAATAATAATAAAAATTCAACGCAAATGGATTAGACATGAAAATGTGTACTTTGGAAGCAGCCCACAAATATCACTCTTTACTTATCTCTCAAAAGTTCAAGATATGTATTGTGATGGGGATTGTAGGTTAAGGATGCAGCTGTCTTTGGAATGAGGTAATTCAAACATGGTGAGTTTGCATGGACGTCTCATTTGACATTGTTACACTGGAAAGCCAGTTAGTCAAACACACAGTGATTGATTGATTGATTGATTGATTGATTGATTACATATAATTAATTTGTTTTGCCTTCCATACGCTCTTGGTCAAAACTTTCAGATTATGAAATGCACAAAAACAGTGCAGTGTTCAGAATGACCCTCATCTGCAATCATGACAGCATCAGGCGAACAGCTTGACCACAGAGAGCTGACTGTAATGTCAGACAGGATGAAGGCATTTAAGTCAGCCAAGAAGAGAGAAAAACAAGCTTTAGAGTAAGATCATCAAAGAAGCCTTTCTGTTGAAATGTGTAGTCATAAATAAATGCAGCAGGATCAGCTGCTTTGGTTGGATTTAAACAAGCTTCTATATTTTTTTGGATCTGGCATCAGGGACTGTCAGTGAAGAGCAAAAGTTTAAGAGACAAAAACCTGATACCCCACCCAATAATTTTATGATGCGCCTTCTCTTTCTAATAATAATGATTAGCTGGATCCATCCTTCTAAACATCTCTGTAGTCTCACCAGAGACATTGATATGAATATAATCATAGGGTTTCTCCAGAAGATTCCACCCCTTTGTGGGAATATCTCTCCCAGAAAAAGCCTGGCCCCTTTTAAACCAAAGTGTGACTTACAAATGGCTGACAAATAGTGAGTGACGGACGAAATGAGGGATTGCTTGTGCAAATGAGCTCACTGCTTCATGTGACTGCAAATTAGGCGAGAGAATTGGAAGTCGATATAGCCTGTTTCTTCTGATGGTTCTGTAAAAATATGTATGTATCTAATAATTACAAAGATAAAGGCACATGCAATCTGAAATGAACTTTGTTGCTAGCTAAAATCATTTTACTTTACAAGCAAGCTGGTGGATGATAAAAATGGGGCAAAAGCTGTAGAAACCTTGCTTCTTTAATTTGCACATCGTCTGTATAACGGTATAACATCAGTATATGTTGCTCTGCACAACATTCTGATTGTTTGCATTTTTGTTCTGTAGTGCTTAAAACACACCGATATTTACTTTAAAAGTGGGCATTTACAACCAGTTTGCACTCAGGCTGTGTGTAGAAGTATTCTAGTCAATTACCCACGATACACCCACAAAGCATGCATGCAATTTGTTAGCCTGTGTACAAGCAAATTATACAAGGATTTGTAGTAAATACTTGGCCTATGCTGTCATTTTGTTGAAATCATAGAATTTAAAATCTGCTGGTAATTCTATAGCACTATCTGCAGTGCTGATTGATTTCAGTAAGATGGTGTATGTCACAGTAAAGCCACTCCTGATTCCCAGGTAAAACAAGTTTGGAACTGCCTGAACTAACAGTGCTGTAATAAACAATGTGGCTCATTTGAACGCATGATTGCAGTTCTAAGGCGAAATTTTTCTCCAGTTACACGTTACTTTAGCGCAATCGTCTTATAAGTTTAGACTGCATCAAACCGCCTGGCGCCTCATATCATCCGCGTAGCGCCTTCTCATAGTCTTGCCAAGAAATGTACATGAATCACAATTACTCACTGCTTATTTTTAATAATATTGCAATTGTGAAGTTTCAATCAGCTCGCACCAGATCAGATGGTTACAGCAGATTACTATTTTTTTTTATTATTATTTACTCACCCTCATATTGTTCCCAATGAGTGTATGAGTTTCTTTTTTCTGTTGAACACATAAAAAAATATATATTTTAAAGAAAGTTGGTAACCAAACAGTCAATGGTAGCCACTGACTTCCGAAGTCTGGGAAAACAAAATAATAACAACAAATAATTTGGTAACACTTCAGATGAAACCTATATTTACAATACATTATAAGTGTTTTCTTAAGTCATTATAATGAATGCATAATGCAATATATATATATATATATATATATATATATATATATATATATATATATATATATATATATATACTGTATATTTTAACCTGTTAACTGTCACTCACGTTTTTGAAGATTTGAATGTGCATGATACAAACCTAATTTTTTTTATAATTCATGACTGAAAACATTTTGTAACATGATTTTGATGTGCCATTTACATGGTAATGCAATGTCTGATTTTAAAATGGGTTTTAAAGGATGAATTTTGCGATTTTATGTTTTCAAGTTATATATAACTTCTGATGATTTCAAAAATGTGATAGAGAAAAAGGCAACGAGGAAGTATTTTTTTTTTAAACAAAGGTCAAAACTCCTTTTGTAATGTAGATTTCTCAGGGTGCACTCTTGTCATAAATTAAACTATTACTTTTCCTACATAATCTGTAACAAAAAAAATATTGGTAAAATATATCTTAGATATATTCTTAGACCTTACCAACGATATATAGTTTGTCAAGATTAGATTAGATTTGATTGGAATATAGTATAGTCAACGTAGGCGTCCCGTATACGGGACGGGGTGACAATTAACAGGTTAAAATGTTGATGATTTATATAATACATAATAAACACAACGCATCCACGTAACATACAATGGATTATATTTCCCATAGTTTTAACGTGTAAGTCTAATGTAATCTTGTAATTGTTAACTTGTTACTTTACTTAAGGAAAAATAAATATATATACACACAAGACTAGTAGGCCCAACAGACACACTTTGTCACACATAAAACATTGACCTCAAAAACACTAGCAAAAGGTAGCATTATGCATTGTTTTCTATTGTAAAATTTCTTTACAATACAAGAATGGGAGCCTCTATACTGTCTAGAATACATTGTAGTATATGCTACTTGGTCCATGTTTACATTACAAGATTATTTGTGACCTTTTGTATAAACTAAAAAGTGACTTAAGTATTGAGACGTGGGTCTAAAAATTGTTATAATATATTTTTGAGGAGGACATCTGTCTGATGTTGCCTGGCGAAGGAGTACGATACGGGTAGACAAATGAACAGTCTTTAATAAATCCATCAGGGATAACCAGGAGAAAACAACCTTTTAACACAACAGAGACAGAATGGATAAACTGAGGAAAGGCAGGGCTATTTATACAAAACCAAACGATGGACCAATACAATAATAAATGAACACAGGTGGAAACTAATTAACTAATCAAGCAACATAGAAAAAACTAGAGAGGCAGGAATAGAATAGAATAGAAACATGCATTAAATTATTTGTTAAATTATAAAAATGCAAAATATAAATATAAATTTTCATAGTTATCATATGCAATGTGTGTGTGTGCATGTGCGTGTTTATGCATGTGTGTGTGTGTCTGTGTGAGTGTGTGTCTGGTTGCCCATCTGTGGGTGGAACAGGACCTGAATTATTCACCCTGCTGAATTTCACTAAGTGTGATGGCACTTGCTGAAAGACCATGGTATGGTCCTTCAAATATGCTGCATCGCTGGACATTGCATGCAATGATCACATGAATGAAAACAAAAGTATATTAACATATGTCATTATAATGTAACCTGATAAGAATATTTAAATTTGTACTGTCTACATATATGTACATGTTTCACTCTCTAGTGAAGGTCATTCAATTATACAAACTATTTCATCCAAGAAAAATTCTGTCCTGCTTCTTTACATTAAGTTCTTCATCTCAGTAACATTAAGTTATGTGTATGAATATGAATTATGTGTATGAAAAGCCTTTTTATTGTGGTTCTTCTATTATGGTTCTGGATTTATTTAATGTTGTGTTCTTTCATGTACACAAAATAGCAAATAAAAAATCAATGTTTAACATTTAATCTGTATTTTATTGTTCATGTTTGTAGACTTCTCATCCATATTTAAAACTGTACAGCTTCAGCTCCTCATAAATAGCTGGATGTTTTTTTTTTTTTGTTTCGTTTTTTTTTTTTTTTTTTTTTTTTTTTTGGATTATGGCCTCAGCGAGTGTATTAATAAAATTAGAGACATTTTAATGCCAAAACCCCATATATTAGCTTGAGTAGAAATCAATAATTGAAAGCATTCTGAAATTTCAATTTGTGGAAATCTCCTAACTTAACAGAAAAAAAAAAAAAAAAAAAAAACTTGTTATTTCTCAAGTTATTAATCAGTCAAGATCACTAGACACAAATAGTCAACACTCCTTATCATTTTATGATTCAGTATTTTGTGCCATAATTCCCATGGCCAAAATGAATACATCCTTTGTTTCAGTGGTGGTGATAATTTTAGACCGAATTATTTGTAAATAGATGTTATTATTTAGGGTGATTGAGTGTGATGGAACAATGCTCTTAGCTTATTTTTATTATTATTATTATTATTATTATTATTATTATTTTATCCAAAATGTTTGTGTGTACATTGTGCGAATACAACTGTGTCAAAGGTAAAATTGTATCACATGAACAATAAAATAGATAATGAAGTTTAAACAACAAACAAACCATCAAATAAAGTTGTTCTGTTCGTTTAGCTGGCAATGAAGCATTGAAATCAATTAATTGTTTCCAGTCCCAGAGTTACTGGCTTATGTTAATGATTACAGGAACAACTTGAAAGGAAAAACAGTTCAAATGAACATTGCAACATCTCTGTATTTATTTCTTTAAATGATCTCAGCTATCTAAATTTGGACAATCTATAGGCTACTATTGTTTTTATACACAATTACTTATAAATACTATAACCTAACCATGCCAACACATTTTCTGCATTAGGTAGGTGCACATAAACACACATAAAACACACACACAAAAATAATACTGTATATTCTATCCCCTATCCCACCTTTAAACACTACCCTCATTGAGTTATTCAAATAAATAAATAAAGTGTTTTTGCAAATTAATACATCACCCAAATGTACAAAGGAGAGGGTTTGTCACTTCTGGGGACAAATTTGTCCCAAGGTATCACATACACTGACAGACCTACCCATTAAAAGCCTTAAAAGATTTTAATCTAACAACAATTGCGCCATCTAGTGGGGTTTAATTCTCAATTCACCCCACTATCACTCCCTGGTATTCTTTTGTCATACCAGCAGCCAAAGTCCAGGCCTCTATTTACTGGACCCAATAAAACATCTTATGTTTATTGCTTCAATTTATAATACATGTCTATATATAGCCTACACCCTCCATACCAATACATTTCAGCTTTAGCCAAAATGCATACAACCAATAACAGACTTACATTAAGAATCCATCATCATTAATTAAAAGCAATCAGTAAAACTGCATATTAATTACCAGGGATAAAACTGGATGGATAAGCTTTAAGTATGGCTCACAGTAGCTCTTTTCCTACCAAAATAAAATAAATGGAACATTTAGCTTAATTGTATGAAAATCAAGATTATAGAAATTGTAGGACACACGACTATAAACATGCTCCTAAATAAAATAAAAACTTTATTTTTTCTTTTACCATGTTAACTTTATTGTATTTTTTGATGTTCCTTAAAGTACCATGATGAAGTATCCAGAAGTATGTGGTCACCCCTTCAGTTAATGTGTTCAGCCAATCTAGTAATTCATTTGAAAATAAACATATCTAATCTACATTATAAAGAATTCTACCATTTTGTATGAATTTGGGGAGCATTTTTTTTCTTTCTCACAGTTTTGTTTACTTTTTTATTTTCCATAACACACCTGGGGTGAACTCATGAACTCACTTGTCTCTCAGCTTTGCTTAAAACAACCAAACAAATTTCTCATTCGATCGAACAACTGATACCACAGACTGCTTTGGTTACACAACAAATGAAAATTCCAAAGAAGAGGAGGTTCTCTCACAAAACAAGCAAAACAGTCTGCTAACAAATAAACTGATATTGGTATATTGATCTGCGTCTCCAGATCAACCAGCAGTCATGCAAAACCTGCACAGATCAGATGAGAAATGTTCCTGTGAGCATCTCTGCTCCGGTGGTTACAGTGATGGCCTGATGCACTGAGCCACTCCGTTCTGTCTCTATAATTCTACGTGTGACAGAAAGGGATGACAGATAAAGGCTTTCTGCTTATGAAGACAGGACAGCTTTACACCAGAACTGTTTTACAGCTCTGTCAAAATGTTATGATGGAAGAAGAGAGCAGATTTCTAATAACTCTCCATTAAATTATGTTGACATTTTTTTTTTATAGCATTCATATAATTTACAACCATCCATAGATCTCAGAGAGGAGAACTATTTTAAAGAAAGCATTGAAGGAGGCAGCATCAGATAACGTTGTCCAGATGTATACTGAGATAGAGAGACACCTGTGGTGAAGAGAAAGCAGTAGACATCTTGTGGGGCCCTCATACACAGAACCTATGACTGTCCAGGGACTTGTGACTGCAGTTGTTAAAACAGATCTAAAAACAGTGCCAAGCCACGCACCACAGCAGCAGTCCAGGTGGATGCAGACATGACGAGACTAGAATAAGATGTTTAGCATGTGCATCTACTCACAATGAAATCACAGTTTGTTTGAGGTCAGTCATCTTCCACCTGCACTTTACTGTGACGGCGAGGGTTGCTCCAGATGTTGCTCCAGCCTGCATTCACTGCTTTGTAAAATGATAATTCATAATGTCATTCTGCACAGATCTTAAATCCAAATGACCACCTTAATAATTTAAGACCTTAAAAATGTCTGCTGTTAGGAGCCTATGTGTTTATTTTTGGAGGACACACACTGGATTTGCGAGTGAAATCACGAGTTAGCACTGACGGGTCTCTCACCTCTATAAATGTAGCTGGTTGTTATTACAAGCATGTTTTCATCCCTGCATTTCCTCCTTTCAGCAGGAGCATGAGGCTAATCACAATAACCAGAATCCAGGAAGCCACTATGAAGTTTTTCCTGCCACCTTCAGTCAGACAAGGAGGCTTGTAAATGCAGCCGGCCCCCCCAGGGGCAACATCTACATGGCAGAATGTTTCTAAAGGCGCTGTATGCTCTTCCATGAGCAGAGCTGCATTATTGTAAGTACAAAAACTGAACCATTTTGTGGTGACATCATTTTCCTAAATATCTGAAACCTTCTATTTTATTTCCGAAAATCCTGGATCATCCAATTGTATATTTTATTTGGCCACCAGGTCGACCAATGCATCACATGTCCTCAGCTATGACTATTTAATTTAGAAACGCCAAAACACACAAATGCCCAGTGAGGAAATGTTTCAGAGATGTACCAGTACACTAAAAACACCATGTATCTCCCCTTGCTCACCTCTTTCCAAACAGAAATTGATTTTGTTGAATTGTTTTATAAATTTTCTCAAGTTTTCCAATGGGTCTTATTGGAGTTCCTACTGTTTTTCTGCCTGTTGGTGGCCTAGTCCCTAATCTTCCACATCTCCCAGGGAGGCCATAAATTACTCCGAAGTGATGGTGCTTTGTGTTCCTACTGCTGGAGCGCAGGGGCAGCATATTTTCACAAGACCGACCCTAAATCATTGTTTTATGACAGCAGGGAAAACTTCTGCACCTTCGTGGTGCTGATTTATGTTCATTTGGGTCTGGAGAACGCTATAATTTGCAAGTAATGTGAAAACAGATGGATAGAGAGATACCAAAGGGCAGACTGACCTATACGTTCTCACTGCTTTTTACAAATGGCATCCATATGCTCTGATCAACGTCTTCATTTGTGCTGTTTCTTTAAGTTCCACTTTTGCTTGATCTCTTTTAAATGCATTCAGAGGAGGTGAGGGATGTCCGTGCATGTGTATTAAACAAGTCACGAAACATAGACATTGTGACACTAAAACTCCCTTTAGGAATTATCAGACAAGCAACAAAAAGGGCCATTACACTCGTGGAAAGACTGGCACAAAAGTTACATTTTCAAAAGGTAAACATTGTGCCTTCCCAGTAGGCACCTTGATATCAATTTGATGTCAAATATTAGTCCAGACTTGATCAGGATGCTGTAACATCATTTTATATTCCAATTGGATGGTAATTTCTGACAGTGGTAATTTGGTGAAAATAGGAAGTTAATCCGACATTATATGTAGACCCATATGTTCAAATCAGCATCATGTCAACTTTTTGACAACATCAACATCAATTGCCCACTGGGTTATTTACCCCTGAATGGTCACATATAAGTTCATTAAAGTAGTACTTCCCAAACCTTTTTCCAAATCAAACACACCTGATTCAACTCATCAGTTGAGATTACAAAAGCAGATATGTATAAGGGAAACACCCAAATTGTTGCTGTACCTCCAGGAACAGGGTTTGGAAACATTGCCATTACTTCATCTCAGATTCTTTGTTTTTGAGTTGCTTAGTTTAAAAGTAGACATGAACTTACTAGAACCAGGAAGTATGACCATATTAGCCCGGTCCTGTCCACACTGCACTGGCTCCCTATCAAACATCGTATAGATTTTAAAATATTGCTTATTACTTATAAAGCCCTGAATGGTTTAGCACCTCAGTATTTGAATTAGCTCCTTTTACATTATACTCCTCTACGTCCGCTACGTTCTCAAAACTCAGGCAATTTGATAATACCTAGAATATCAAAATCAACTGCGGGAGGCAGATCCTTTTCCTATTTGGCGCCTAAACTCTGGAATAACCTACCTAACATTGTTCGGGAGGCCGACACACTCTTGCAGTTTAAATCTAGATTAAAGACCCATCTCTTTAACCTGGCATACACATAACATACTTATATGCTTTTAATATCCAAATCCGTTAAAGGATTTTTAGGCTGCATTAATTAGGTAATCTTGAACCGGAAACACTTCACATAACACCGTACTTTCTACATCATTAGAAGAATGGCATCTACGCTAATATTTGTCTGTTTCTGTCTTATTCTGAGGTCACCGTAGCCACCAGATCCAGTCTGTCTCCAGACCAGAGGGTCACTGCAGTCGCCCGGATCCAGTACATATTCAGACCAGATGGTGGATCAGCACCTAGAAAGGACCTCTACTGCCCTGAAAGATAGCGGAGACCAGGACAACTAGAGCCCCAGATACAGATCCCCTGTAAAGACCTAGTCTCAGAGGAGCACCAGGACAAGACCACAGGAAACAGATGATTCTTCTGCACAATCTGACTTTGCTGCAGCCTGGAATTGAACTACTGGTTTCGTCTGGTCAGAGGAGAACTGGCCCCCCAACTGAGCCTGGTTTCTCCCAAGGTTTTTTTCTCCATTCTGTCACCGATGGAGTTTCGGTTCCTTGCAGCTGTCGCCTCTGGCTTGCTTAGTTGGGGTCACTTCATCTACAGCGATATCATTGACTTGATTGCAAATAAATGCACAGACACTATTTAAACTGAACAGAGATGACATAACTGAATTCAATGATGAACTGCCTTTAACTATCATTTTGCATTATTGAGACACTGTTTTCCAAATGAATGTTGTTCAGTGCTCTGACGCAATGTATTTTGTTTAAAGCACTATATAAATAAAGGTGAAATAAAGGTGACATGAGTTTTAGTTCATTTTAGTGACTGATTTCTGACTGAAGATCACGGAGGCCAAGGTGGGAGGCTGTTTGTTTTCTTTATTTTACAAAAATACAAAGTTGTGTTGTTATTAGTGATTTTTTTTCTAGAAGTACACTCTACATGGACAAGATCCCACTGGAAAACGATGTACTACAAAAAAATTATTGGTTGTAATATATGGTCATTCATAGTCTGTTGTGTTTTATTATTTATGTTAATTTGAGAGTCTGCTGGAGAAGGAAAATCTACGTACAGGCAGACTTATAAAGTCCAACATCCAATATAAATTTGTCTATCAAACTCGAAATTGTAAGCAACACATGCTCTTGCTGGTTGTCAGTGGTTTCTCAGGGGCCTAAATCCAGGCTCTGCTGAACCTTTCCGTAATGGGGCATGTATCTGTTGATGCTCGGCCAGAAGAGACCACCCACAAGACTAATGATGTAAATGTTGGTGCGAGCACACTCTAGCCCTCTCTCTGAATAAACATCAGAATCTGCCCGGGTTGTCTACCATGTTCTATCACAGCAATCTCTTCACCAGGCTATACAGCTTTCATCGCCTCTCATTCTGAAGAAACCAGCTAATAGATAACACTGTCATAGCAGGGACAAGCTGCATTTTTTATAAGTAAATAAATAAATTACTACTTTAATACTCAGTAATATTATTGAATAGTTTACACAGCAGGCAATTCATCTATTTTAGGATATTTACAGTAAACAGGACTTGTGTAAACAGGCCTCATAATGAACCTGCAGGTCAAAGTGAACCGTTGAAAATGACCTTTCTCACATGGGCTTCAGGATGGAATTCTGGCCACAGTGATGATGTATCTTCCAGCATAACGTCACACACTGGCACCGCTTTATATTTTAAAGCAAATTGTACATTCTTGTCAGAACTAAGCACTGATTCAAAGAGAATACTTATTTATTTACTTAGTTAGTTATGTATTTTTTATGGGCATTTATGGTTCCACCAAGAACCTTTAACATCAAATGAACCTTTCCATTCCACTAATTATTCTTTATAGGGAAAAAAGGTTCTTTAGATTTTTAAAATGCTCTCACAATAGTTATTGTGGCTCAGTGATAGAGCATTGTCTTAGCAGTGCAACATGTTGTGGGTTCAAATCCCAGGGAACACACGTATTGTTAAAATTATAGCCTGAATGCACTGTAAGTTGCTTTGGATAAAAGCGTCCACTAAATGCATAAAAGTAATAATAATTATTATTAAAGGCTCTTTTAAGAACTGTTCACTGATTATTTATTTATTTATTTATTTATCATTTCAACATTCAATAAACCTTGATTATCTGATAAATATGTTTAAAGCTAAAACCACCATATAGCAATGAGAGCTTTTACATGCTGATATGTGATTGCTTGAATCTGTGCTTTTTTCTTTTTTGGTCTTGATGTTTGTACAGTCGTGAACACAAGTTTTGAGAATTACATAAATATTAGTTTTCAAAAAGTTTGCTGTTGAACTGCTTTCAGATCTTTGTTTCAGTTGTTTCTGTGATGTACTGAAATATAATTCCAAGCACTTCATACGTTTCAAAGGCTTTTATCGACAATTACATGACATTTATGCAAAGAGTCAGTATTTGCAGTGTTGGCCCTTCTTTTTCAGGACCTCTGCAATTCGACTGGGGATACTCTCAATCAACTTCTGGGCCAAATCCTGACTGATAGCAAACCATTTTTTTCATAATCACTTCTTGGAGTTTGTAAGAAATATTGGGTTTTTGTTTGTCCACCCGCCTCTTGAGGATTGACCACAAGTTCCCTATCTGTTGGTCACTACGAGTTATGTCGAACGACATATGGGGTCTCACCTGGGAGGCCAATCATCTCTGAATTTAAGAGAAAACGCCAATGAAAATTGGCTAGTGGATTAACATACCTGAGCCACTCCCCGTGGCAACGGGTATAAACAGGGCGACAGGTGCATCCACTCATTAGATTTTTGCTTGATTTTTTTGAGTAGTTGATGAGAGCAGTCACGACAAAGCTAATTCATCTTTGTTTTAAAGAAGCTGTTCCTGGTCGGTGTGACAGCGTGGTACAGCGGTGTCCCTGTGACGGCGATTCCCCTGGGCGCTTCGGCTAAAAGAGACAGTTTTCTAAAAGAGCAAATCACGGACGATTCGCGTCTTTTTCAAGATGCCGTTTCATCCGTGTCCTTCTGGATGCGGTCGTTTCCTGTCTTCGGTTAACGGTCACGAGCGTTGTCTGCAGTGTCTGGGCGTCCAACACACTGAGGCTGTGCTCGTGGATGATTCATGTGTCTACTGTGGGCGTATGAACATGGCAGCGCTGCGATCACGTCTCTCACTCCTCAAGGGGAGTGCAGCAGACCCCTCTGTCAACACCCGTCCCGGTTTCTCTGGCTCGAGCAGAGGACCGCCGGCTGGCGCTCTGGGAGATCTGAGGATTACAGTGAGAGCTTCTCCACCGGGCCACGCCCCACGGACCTCTCACTCCTCCCGCAGCGCCTGTCCCGTGCAGCTGCCGATTGATTCTGCTGGGCCGTCTCACAGCGGTCCCAGCGTGTCTTTCGGTACGCCGCCCGAAGATCAGATGTCGATTGCTGCATCGGGGGATGGGTTATCGACCTCTGAGGATGAGGATTCGGAGGGGGCTGCCTCCCTCGGGTGTTGTTGGATGCTCCCACCTCCCAGGCAGGCCTGTTTGGCGACACTGTCGAGGACTTTGCCCAGCAGTTCTCGGCAGTACAAAAGCAGACTGAGGCCATCCAACACATCTTGCCCCGATGTGTTGCCATCACTCCATCGCGGGCAGCGCCTCAGCCTGCTCGTCGCCATGGGTGCCCCCCTGCGTCCTCCACACCAGCTCGGCCCCGTGCTGAGAGTTCTTCGAGGCCGGCGCGTCGAGCTCCCGGCTGCGAAGTCCTCAACTCGCGACATGCGACGCTGTGTCCCGTAAGAGCGCTTCGCATATATGTGGACCGCACCCAGAGCTTTAGAAGCTCTGAGCAGCTCCTGGTCTGCTTTGCAGGTCAGCAGTAGGGGAAGGCTGTCTCTAAGCAGAGGTTGGCCCACTGGATAGTGGATGCCATCGCCTTGGCTTACCATTCCCAAGGCGAGCCGTGCCCCCTGGGGATGAGGGCCCACTCCACACAGAGTGTGGCCTCCTCCTATGCGCTGGTGCACGGCGTCACTCTGGCAGACATCTGTCGAGCTGCGGGCTGGGTGACACCTAACACCTTTGCGAGGTTTTACAACCTCCGTGTAGAGCTAGTTTCTTCCCGCGTGTTGGCTAACAGGTAATTGGCGGGAAGGGCTGGCACGGTGTCAAGCTTGCTGCGCCATTCCCCCTAACACGGGGATGTGAGCGCCTTTCTTCTACCAGTAGAGTTCCCCGGTTGGCGTACCCTGGTCGAGCATCCTCCAGCACCCTCGGCAGTCAGACTTGGTGGAGCAGTCTGTCGCCAGGCCCAGTACTGGCGTTAGCATGCCCGGAGTTCCGGTCAGCCCCTTTACTGGGCTAGGTGTTCATATGGCTTGGTTCCCTACTGGTAATCCCATATGTGTATTCTTCCACGGTAAGTTTTCCCTCTTGGCAAACCCGTGTCTTCCCTTGACAGACCCGTTCTATCAGTCTCTTCTGGCAGCCGTTCCATCCCTACTCCAAGGTAGGACCTGCCTCAGAGACCCCTTCCATATGTAGTACTGCCCCCTGGGTCAGTCCATATCAGTGTATCCACGTCACCTCCCTACGGGTAGGATGTGGTCTCCGTAGCGACCTTTTCCTAAGGCTCGCTTCCTCATTGTCTTGCCAGCTGAAAGAACAAATAGGGAAGATTTGAAGATTCTTTCTCGGGAGGTTGAAATCTTTATGTGGGCGGAACAGCAGCGTGGCCTTCTCCAGCAGCGATGTACTCACCCTTTGGCCCCTTCGGTACCAAGGTCAGTGAATTTGCGCTGAGGCTTTGGGAAGGTTATGACCTTAAGCGTAGCTTTTGTGGCACGCCAGGGCTTGTCAACAATTGCAGCGCCACAGGGTTGTGACGAGGTTCAGGTTGTGGAGTTTTCCATAGGACCCCATATGTTGTTCGACATAACTCGTAGTGACCGACAGATAGGGAACATCTCGGTTACGTACGTAACCCTCGTTCTCTGATGGAGGGAACGGAGACGTTATGTCCCCATGCCACAACCTTGAACCAGTCACTGTTGCCGGGACACGTTCTTGGCTCCTCAGCGTAAAACCTAATGAGTGGATGCACCTGTCGCCCTATTTATACCCGTTGGCACAGGGAGTGGCTCAGGTATGTTAATCCACTAGCCAATTTTCATTGGCGTTTTCTCTTAAATTCAGAGATGATTGGCCTCCCAGGTGAGACCCCATATGTCGTTCGACATAACGTCTCCATTCCCTCCATCAGGCAACGAGGGTTACGTACGTAAACGAGACGTTCTCAATGGGATTAAGATCTGGGGAGTTTCCAGGCCATGGACCCAAAATTCTGGTCCCCGAGCCACTTAGTTATCACTTTTGCCTTATGGCACGGTGCTACATCGTGCTGGAAAATGCATTGTTCTTCACCAAACTGTTGTTGGATTGTTGGAAGAAGTTGCTGTTGGAGGGTGTTTTGGTACCATTTTTTATTCATGGCTGTGTTTTTGGGCAGAATTGTGAGTGAGCCCACTCCCTTGGATGAGAAGCAACCCCACACATGAATGGTGTAAGGATGCTTTACTGTTGGCATGACACAGGACGGATGGCAGCGCTCACCTTTTCTTTTCCAGACAACCCTTTTTCCAGATGCCTCAAACAATCAGAAAGGGGCTTCATCGGAGAATATGACTTTGCCCCAGTCCTCAGCAGTCCATTCACTATACTTTCTGCAGAAGATCAATCTGTCCCTGATGTTTTTTTTTTTGGAGAGAAGTTGCTTCTTTGCTGCCCTTATTGACACCAGTCCATCTTCCAAAAGTCTTGGCCTCACTGTGCGTGCAGATGCGCTCACACCTGCCTGCTGCCATTCCTGAGCAAGCTCTGCATTGGTGGCACTCCGATCCCGGAGCTGAATCCTCTTTAGGAGACGATCCTGGCACTTGCTGGACTTTCTTGGACGCCCTGAAGCCTTCTTTTCAAGAACTGAACCTCTTTCCTTGAAGTTCTTGATGATCCTATAAATTGTTGATTAAGGAGCAATCTTAGTAGCCACAATATCCTTGCCTATGAAGCCATTTTTATGCAACACAATGATGGCTGCACACGTTTCTTTGCAGGTCACCATGGTTAACAATAGAAGAACAATTATTTCAAGCATCAACCTCCTTTTAACATGTCAAGTCTGCCATTCTAACCCAATCAGCCTGACATAATGATCTCCAGCCTTGTGCTCGTCAACATTCTCACCTGAGTTAACAAGACGATTACTGAAATGATCTCAGCAGGTCCTTTAATTACAGCAATGAAATGCAGTGGAAAGGTTTTTTTGGGATTAAGTTAATTTTCATGGCAAAGAAGGATTATGCGATTCATCTGATCACTCTTCATAACATTCTGGAGTTTATGCAAACTGTTATTATAAAAACTTAAGCAGCAACTTTTCCAATTTTCAATATTTATGTAATTATCAAAACTTCTGGCCACGACTGTATCTTCCACATGGACTGCTTTCCTAAAGATTTACTGCAGTTTCGCAGGATGTGCTGAGTGAGAGTGTGTGTGGGGTTGGCGGATACTCATGATTTTCCCTCCATTGCTCTTTTGACTTTGTAGGCTCTGGAGAATGTTTAAATATTATAAAGTCAGTTTGATTGGGGGCCAAGCAGTATAATACTGGAGAAAAGCATTATATTGGCCTAAAGACTTTGCTACGGCTCCAAAAATAAGATACTATGTTTATTTATGTCTATACAGTACATGTGTATGTGTGTGTCAATGTGTGTAAATGTGTGTTGTCCAACTGTGTTTTAATATAAACTAAATTAAACTATACATAAACATACAAAATAAACAGAGTTACTATACTATACTATACTAACAAAACTAATGAAATACATGGAAGGTACAGTATAAAACATGCCATAAGGAACATTAAAACAATACTTAAATGTTTAAAAAAGAAACAAAAAGTTCCAATGCATTTTAAAAATATTAAATTTATTATTTCATCATTACAAACATTTATGAATGTCTTGTTTAGTCATGTACAATAAGTTCCCTGAAAATGCTAAGAGGATGTTGAGGATCTTTATATTTATAATATCTGTCTCTATAGTTCTTATAGCTGCTAAATTATCCCACTGGACAATAACTGTTATGTGAAGGTAGCTTACAAATACTATGCAGTAAATTCAGCAGTGATACTTTAATAAATTCTAATTGTCTTTAAAGACAGAATCTCAGCTGTTTCTCATAGACTCTGGCAACATGCAGCTGTGATTCAGGAGAATCCATCACCAATGTATCTTAAAGACATGTGGCTGCCTGTTATTTCAGAAAGACAGACGTTAAAGGCTGCAGAACTCCTTTGGGAGTGATCCATGCTGATCGAAACCAGCTAAATTAGAGCACAGAGAGGACTGCTTGTAGTACTCACATGAGCTGTGCTCTTTTTTTTTTTCTTTTTTTTTTTTTTTTCCTGCATTTTTTTTGTATTTAGAATTATACCAACTGAATGCAAAATACAGATATGATATTTTAGTTCATATTAAAGGAATTTATCAAAGTTCATTATACAATATGTCAGATGTATTTCACCATTGCTAAAAGGGAATAGCCAGATTTAAGAATTAGTTATTTTACCTATGGGCCAGTCAACAGTTTGAAAGTGAATTTAAAATGCCACTTTTATTCATGCACAAGTTTCTGTTGATATTACTGACCTCTATTGGACTTTGTTAGTAATGCACCTTGTGCACAGTTGTGTTACCTTTTTACAGTTTTAGAATTGATTTGAAGATTTTAATCTTAGTTTTTAAATCATTGAATGGTCTGACATATCTCTCAGACTTAATATGTATTAAACAAATAAGAAAAAGAGCTCTTCTTTTCCTTTGTCTAGGATAATGCGTTATACTGTACATCTAGTGCACTGAATTAAATACAATGTAAATACCAAAGATACTTATTCAATGTTTTGAACTGTTGCTGAATTAAGCCAGATATTTGAAGAAATAAAATTAAGTAAGTAAATTAAATAAATAAATAAGGGTTTTTAGGTATTTCTTTGGTTGGACATAGTAATTACACAGGTTGTTCTGGTTCTTTATTTATTATATATTATATATATATATATATTTTTATCCAGTCGGACACAGTTGAATTTATATGTCTCTGTGTTTATTATTCTAAATAGCAGTTTCTGAGTCAGCAAATGACAGAGAGGAAGAACAAACACTCTGCAGAAGACATGCAGTCCCCCCACGGCTTTGAAGGGTTTATTATTTTATTCCAAATATATCCTGCACATTCAGTCCCAGTCCCAGCCAGCCTACCAAGTTTGCACACAAACGGGCTTGTTCATTTTATTTTCCCTGGCGGTCATCAAATAGTACTCTGCTGCGTCATACATAATTTGAACTTTCAACAGTGAAGTGGCAGTTAGGCCACTACATGGGCCCCATTCAACATTTCTCGACAGATACTGGTCGCATAATGCAAAATCGTTTATTTGGAGTTTTGTTGGTGACCACCCATGTTTAACTAGGGCCCCGGTCCAGCTGCAGGTGATGAGTTTTCCAAACTACTGTCATTGGCAAAGTCTACTTGAGCTCAGCACAGCTGAACTGCACTTGCAACACAGAGTCTTTGTGTTTGTTCTTCTTCACCTTGATTCATGTATGACTCAGCCATGCGATGTGCAGGTCAAAGGCAAGAGGAAATGGCAAATCCAGCTGGGGGTGAGGATATAACCTGCAAAGGTCTTCTTATAATTTGGGAGCTGGGGAATGGATTTCTATCTATCTAATATATTTTTATTGTTTATTTATTTATATTATATTATTATAAATATTTATTTGTTTTTAAAACATACTCCAATAACACAATGTAACAAAAAAATAAAATTGTTATGGGTATTCTGTAATTCTGTGGTGCTAATTATTATTGTACTATTTAAAATTCACTCATTTCAAAACATTAGTGTGCTTTCTGTGTCGTTCCAAAACATTGTGAGACTAGTCATAAAGGTCAAAAATCACCCAAAGTACACTTCTTTACTTCATCATCATCGTACAAGCATTTCTGATTAATAGTAATATTGTATTAGTAATATTGTTTTATCTTGTTTCTTTTGTGTGAAGATCATCCACATCTACCTAATATTTTTATTCAAGTTCATACTTCTCAAATAAAAGCAGGAATTCAGTGATGATTTATGAATATTTAGACAAGTGGTTTCGCAGGGAGTTTACGGATATGGAAACTATGCTTTCATATTAAACACAAAAAATGAATTGTATGGCTATAGTGACCACTTAATCGGTTGGTCTCTCAGCCATACAAAGGGATCATTTTCACCAGCTGTTTGGACACCATCTTTCCACATGAACTTTACAGTTTTTGCTAACCACAGATTTCTGGGGACTGGAGAAGAATTCTCCATTCTCTAAAACACAACGAGTCACGTAAGAAAACTAAGTGAGACTAAGTTATGTGCTAAAGTTTATATATATATAAATTCTTTTGGAAGTCCATTATGCTCACTAAATATTCACATAGCTAGAAATATGAGATAATGTTCTTGTTAATGTTTACTAATGAACTTATTAAACATTACCGCTAACACTTTAGAATAGGTAACACTTAATCACTATTAACTTTTCCCTCAATAAATTCCTAATTTGCTGCTTATAAATAGTAAGGTAGTTGATTTTAGGTATTGGGTAGGATTGGGATGTACTGTAGAATAAGGCCATGTAGAATAACCAGATGAGTCCTCTGCACAATCTGACTTTGCTGTCAGGCAAACGTGCAGAAGGCCAAGGCAACGCGTGTATTACATTGTTTCGTTTGGCGTGAGTTTTTTTTTTTTTTTTATGCGAGAGGGGCGCGGTAGGCCACCACGACCGCCACGTAGACCTTCAAGGTGGAGTGGGTCAACCCTGCGGAGAGCCTGCAGGAACTCCAGCACTGTACCACGCCCAGCTAAGTGGTCCTCTGTACTGGAGAAAGCACAATTTTCTTGCCGTTAAGTCTTAACCCTAGCTCTTTCATGTGACTGAGAATGACACCTCGATACTGAACCGTCAACTGCTCTGATTTAGCTAATATCAACCAATCGTCAATGTGGTTGTGAAAGTGTGGGGTGAGAGTTCAAGGCCAGAGGAAGATCCGTATTGGTATGAAACCTCAGGAAATTCAGATGAAGAAGGATGGAGATAAGTGCAGTTATGATAGATCGTGACACACCAGTCCTCGTAATTGGCCGGTGCAAGCGTGCTGAAGCGTGCCCCTGACTTGAGCGGTTAAAAAAACGCAGCTCTAAAGGAGGACACAAACACCTCATCCTTCCTCAGAGCAGTGAAGTATCAGCTGTAACCTTTGACATTTTGTTTGCATGTGAGTATTTTGCCCTCCCTCCCTGTTTAATTTGGTCTACTCCATTGCGTATCTTGAAACACGCCCCCTTTCACATCGTCTAATTTACAGAGAGAGATAGACAGATTTTCAGATACAGCAAATTTCTCTGAGCAGCAGGCCACTGTGTTTAAGAGAATACTTGCAGAGACAATTATTTTGAAATAATTTTGTGTGTATGTGTTCATTCAAAAATTGCGATACGTGAAAGACAGATCAGTTCTCTTTAAGCACATTGTCTGAAACGCTGCTCTCAGTGTGTGCTTTGAATTAGTACATGCAAGCTCCGAGCGCGCGCTAATTGTTTAAAAAGCTTGAATTGGCAAGAATTAGAAACAAGTGCAAATGATCAGCTACAATCCGTTTCACCCCTTCAAGCGAGTGACCAACGCGAATCAAGTTAGAAATTTACATCACTATTCAATTGGTTTCCACACTGGTTTCGTTCAACAAAATAAATTATTATTTTAAAAGATTTTGAATCGGATCATGAACTTGTATTACCGAGCCAAAAAATCATCTATTATTGAACAACTCGAATAAATAAAGACTTCAAGTTTATCTTTAAAGCACATAAAGCTATCGTTTGGGTTTATAAACTTCTATTTCATGCAGGAATCGTATGGATCTGTTAATTGAATGCAAAGTGTGAGTTCTTCTAGGAGAATGTTTGTGTCGTGATGAGGATGTATTGCTCACTAGGAGTCGCTAAATGAAGAGCAATGGAGGTTCCAAGGTTTCAATGGAGGATCAATTGCCATATTGGTTAAAATCCCCAAAACTTAAATATTAAATTAATAAATGACATCAAAACAGGGGTGGATGCTTTATGATGTGGGCCAAATTTTGGTCCCAGTCTGCCCCTGTTTAAATGTATATTAGCCAATGATCCATTAAGCATTATATGATGTTTGTTAATTATTTATTAATGGAAGTTATTAAAAAGTGTTACCAAAAACAACAATAATAATTGTTATTATTATTATATGCTGACTTGCCACTTAAAGGTGCAATAGGTGATTGTCTTCAGAAACATTTTTTGTTATGCTAGTTGAAAGTCTCTTCACGTCCCTATAGCAATCATTAAGTTAAGTGGTCTAAATGTATTTATCTGTATTTATATATTTTGTGGAAGGTGTAGGACCAAGAAATATACGTCCAAATCAAAAAGCTTGTTCCGAGAGTTTCGAATGGCTTTCCTACCTACCTGTCAACGTAAGCATCTGCATACCTCTGCGCATCCTGTTTGTGCAGACAGGATATGTCATCAGCGCAGCAAGAATGGCAGACAAACATCAACAACCCGGTAATCCTTCATAGTAATGTAGTACCTTTAAAGTTTGCTCGCTGTAAATTATGTCGCAAAGAGGTTCCAAATATAGTCCTCGTGCACATATTTTTTCATGTCTCGGATTTAAGTTAACACACTGATTCAGATTACCAACTCGTTATAAGTGAGCTATGTGAATTAACTGTGTTTTCCGATCTATATGATCCCTAGACCGTGTTCATTGCTCCCTACTCCCAACACCTATTTTACTTCACTTCGGAACATGGGCAGGAACTGTGAACCCCTGATGTAGCCTATTGTAGTAATGTTGAGAATAAATACATTAAGGGGGCGTGGCTTTGGACAGCAATTGCAGGGAGGGTGGGACATTCGCTTTCAGTGCTATCAGGCTAATGTTAGCATTTTCCAAGATCTCCTATTGCACCTTTAAGAAAAATTTATTTTTATTATCAATATCCTGGCCTTAGTCATATTATAGTTTAGTTTATCAATACTGACACCTTGTGGACATTTTAAGTAGCACGTCTCCTATAAAAATACAGCAGCCATTTTAGGATGTTAGAGCTCATGGCAGCAGAGTGTGAAGGTGCATCCATGTCCTTCCTTCTCGTCTTGCTCTTGAAAACAGCACAATCTGTAAGTTTAAAATGTTAATCTAAGCAGTAAAATATTGTTACATGTATTTTGATAGGTTGTACTCATGTTTGAGAACTAGTTACATCTGACATGTTAACTGTAAATAGGGGTATATATTGAGATGCTTGATTGTTCTTGATTTACATCATAGCTATCTTCTAAGTTATATAAAGGTGATTTATGTTTGATCTATGTGAACTGAATGTACCATGGTAAGAGATATGTTTTCATATTATTGTTCATTTGTGTTACAGTTTCACAAATTGGGCTTCAGTAAACAAAGTTTGACCCTGAAAACTGTCTACGACTTTTACTAAGCTTTTGTTTAGCTCGCTGCAAAAGCAAACTTAAGCTGAAGGCAGAAGAGTGAAAAGATTTACTTCACAATGAGAGTTTAACACTGGACTACATGCACTCTATCGATGAAAAAAAACCAGAATGTCGCACCCGTCAAAACACAGCCAAGCTTCCAAGCTGAAAACCAGGTCAGAGGCTAAATCTTCAGCCAGCAACGCTGCATCCTCACGCCGCTCTCATAGATCTAATGCAAGTCAAGCTGCAGCTGAAGCACGCGCAAAGGCAGAGGCCGCACGCACAAGAGCTGAGTTTGCAAAGCGCCAGATAGATATGGAGGTTGAAAAGGCTAGGATTGAAGCAACGCTAAATGCTCTGAAAGAGGAGGGTGAAGCTGAAGCAGCTCTCGCAGCAGCAAAGGTATTGGAATCTGCTGCAAGCTGTTCAAATGACGAAACTGAAAGGAGTAGTTCTTTGGCCGCTGAACGTACAGAAGAATACATTCGGACACACTTTTCTCAGAACCAGAGTATAAAGAGAGAAGAAGACACTCCTGGAATCAACCAGTCTACTCCTAACGCTGTAAATGTAATAAGCAGACATGACCAAATGGGGTATCAGCGAACAAGGCAGTCAGATAGCTTTCCCACTCATGTGAGAAATCCCTGCTCACCAAGTGAACCAATACCTCAATCCAGAGAGGTGTCTGATCTTGCAGTGTTTCTTGCACGCCGTGATCTTCTCACTTCCAGTTTCAAAGTATTTGACAACAAGCCAGAGTTTGGACAAAAAATATGGTTCCCCAGAGGTAATTGAAGCATCTTTATTCAAACGTTTAGAGAATTTCGCTAAGATTTCTCACAAAGACTTCAATCAGTTGCAAGCACTCGCAGATCTGCTACTGGAAGTTCAAGCGATGAAGGAAGAAGGAAATCTACCTGGTCTTGGATTCCTTGACACATCAAAGGGAATAAACTCTATTGTCGAAAAACTGCCACAGAATCTTCAGGAATCATGGATTGTTAAGGGAACAAAATACAAGAAAGAATACCTACTTCATTATCCTCCCTTCTCATACTTTGTTGAGTTTGTCAATGAAAATGCTGAAATGAGAACAGATCCCAGCTTCTCTTTTCAATCTTCTAATGCATTTCCTCTTAAAGCTGAAACATTCCAAATGAAGCAGTCAAGATTTAGACCTTCTATCTCTGCTAGCAAAACAGAGGTGGAATCAAACTTATCTGTAAGTTCCAAAACCAGTTCAGTTGACCTGACAAGTCAATGCCCCCTTCATAAAAAGAACCATACACTAGCGAAATGTAGAGGTTTCAGAATGAAGTCTTTAGCTGAAAGGAAGAGGTTTCTTAAAGAGAACTTGATCTGCTACAAGTGCTGTGTTTCTTCAGTCCACAGAGCCAAAGACTGCAAAATGACTATCCATTGTTCAGAATGCAATAGTCATGACCATGTTTCTGCTCTTCATGATGGTCCAGCTCCATGGCTTGAAAAGAGACCCACCATACCAAAAGAGGTTCAAGGCGGGGAGCAAGAAGAACCAACCTCCACAGTCACCACGTCCGTCTGTACAGAAATATGTGGAACAGGTTTACAAGGAAAGTCATGTTCAAAAATTTGCCTAGTCAACGTTTACCCTGATGGTTGTTCTGAGGAAAAGAAGCGTGTGTACATCATGTTGGACGATCAAAGTAACCTATCTTTAGCGAGGTCAGCCTTCTTTCATACGTTCAATGTTCAAGGTGAAGTTTTCCCTTACACAATGAGAACATGCTCAGGCACAGTTGATACTAGTGGAAGGAGAGCAAAGGGTTTTGTGGTTGAATCCTTGGATGGGAAAATATCAATGATGCTTCCAACACTCATAGAGTGTAATTCAATCCCTGATAACAGACTGGAGATTCCAACTCCTGAAGCAGCTTCTTACCACCCTCATCTTCGTACCATTGCATCTCAGATACCTCCACTGGATCCCGTAGCTGACATTCTCATTCTCATAGGGAGAGATCTTATCCGTGCGCACAAGGTCCGCAGACAGCGCAACGGTCCTCACAATGCTCCATATGCCCAACTCCTCGATCTGGGATGGGTGATTGTAGGAGATATGTGCCTCGGTGGAGCTCACAAGCCCACGGTGAACACCTTCAAAACTAGTGTGCTTGAGAACGGCAGACCCAGCTTTCTCACACCTTGCAGAAACAGCACTCATTCAAAAGAAAAGTTCACTAATGAAAAGCACAGGCTAATATCGAGCACGAAACGATCTCACGAAATTGGCAAGCATATCTTCAAACAAACCAAAGAAGATAACATGCTTGCACTATCTGGAGAAGATGAAGTTTTCCTGGATATTATGGACAATGAATTCACCAAAGACAAATCTAATAGTTGGGTGGCTCCACTCCCGTTCCGCTGTCCCAGAGAGCATTTACCCAATAATAGAGACCAGGCTGTCAGTCGTCTATTATCACTTCGTCGTTCTCTGAAAAAGAAGACAGACATGAAAGACCATTATGTGGATTTCTTGGAGACAATGTTAAAAAAAAAGACATGCGGAGATTGCTCCCCCTCTTGAAGACAATAAGGAATGTTGGTACCTCCCAAGTTTTGGCATTTATCACCCACAAAAGCCAGGAAAGATCAGGATAGTGTTTGATTCAAGTGCTCAATACAACAACGTCTCTTTGAATCAAGTTCTCCTTAAAGGCCCAGACCTGAACAACAGCCTGATAGGTGTGATTGTCCGCTTCAGATCTGACTCCTATGCTGTGATGGCAGACATTGAGCAAATGTTTCACAGCTTTCTGGTCAAAGAGGACCATCGAGATTACCTGCGCTTCTTGTGGTTTAAGGATCACAACCTTGATGGAGATATCATAGAGTACCGAATGAGGGTCCACGTTTTTGGTAATTGCCCCTCCCCATCAGTAGCTGTATACGGGCTCAAAAGAACAGCTGTAGAGGGAGAGTCAGAGTATGGAAGTGATGCAAGGCTCTTCATCGAACACCATTTCTATGTGGACGATGGGCTAAAATCATTCAGTTCTGAAGCTGAAGCTGTTGATGTATTGCACAGAGCTCAACAGATGCTAGCACAATCCAACCTCCGCCTACACAAAATCTCGTCCAATAGCCCCGTTGTCATGAGAGCTTTCCCGAATGAAGATCTGGCAACTACGCTGCAGGGCCTTGATCTTGGTGTAAACTCACTATCCATACAACGAAGCTTAGGATTGTGTTGGGACTTGGCAACAGATGCATTTGTTTTTCAAGTATCCATCAGTGACAAACCTTACACTAAGCGAGGAGTGCTTTCTACCATCAACAGCTTGTACGATCCTCTAGGACTTGTAGTACCTGTAAGCATTGAGGGTTGGTCCATCCTGAGAGACATCTCTGGAGATGCAGATGATTGGGATGTTATTCTGCCCAATGAGAAACAAGAGAAATGGCAAAAATGGAAAGATTCTCTTAAACATCTGCAAGGATTAAAAATCTCAAGAATGTATACCTCCATTTCATTGTCTAGTGCACACAAGAAAGAGATCATTGTGTTTTGTGATGCTTCCACTTAAGCTGTAGGAACAGTAGCTTACCTGAAAGTTACTAACCCAGATGGTCTGAGTGAAGTTGGGTTCCTCTTCGGCAGAGCAAAACTTGCTCCTAAGCCGGATGTCACTGTCCCTCGGCTTGAGTTATGCGCGGCTGTACTAGCAGTGGAAGTAGCTGAAATGCTTCAAGAACAGCTGGACACAACACTGGACGATGTAAGATTCTACACGGACTCGGGAACTTTGTGCCCACTCATCTTAATCCAGCCGATCCTGCAAGCAGAGGGCTCCCCTCAGAGCAACTGACTTCATCATATTGGCTTAAAGGTCCTCCATTCCTCCTACACACAAGACAAGACGAACTTGATAAAAGGTCTTACACCCTCATCAATCCTGAAACAGATGCAGAGCTTCGTCCTGAGTGTATTACCTGTGTGACTAGTGTGTCACAGAAAAACCTTGGGAGTGAAAGGTTCCAACGATTCTCTAGATGGAGCTCCCTGTTAAAGGCCATAGCACGATTGCAACACATAGCCAAGTGTGTCAAACCTGGGTCAGGAGATGTCTGTCGTGGATGGCACATTTGCAACAAGTTTAAAGATGAAGAGCAGCTGAAGCAGGCTACAGTTACTATCATTCAAACGGTTCAGAGAGAAGTATACAGAGATGACTTTACATGCCTAGAACAAGGACAGTCTTTAAAAAAGTCAAGTCCTCTCAGCAAACTCTGTCCATTTATTGACTCAGAAGGGTTTCTCAGAGTAGGAGGTCGGTTGGGGAGAGCTCAATTGCCATCTGTAGAACTTCATCCAGCTCTCATACCTGGGAAACATCATGTTACTCAGCTTTTGATTCGACACTTTCATGAGAAGGTATATCACCAAGGCCGACACCTCACGGAAGGTGCCATAAGGGCAGGTGGTTACTGGATTGTTGGAGGTAAGAGATCAGTCAGCAGCTCCATTTACAACTGTGTCACCTGTCGCAAATTGAGAGGCAAACAAGAGGAGCAGATAATGGCTGAGTTACCAGCTGACAGATTACACGTAGACCCGCCATTCACATTAGTTGGATTGGATGTCTTTGGTCCATGGCCAGTTGTGGTCAGGAAAACACGAGGATGCCCAGCAGAAGCTAAAAGATGGGCGGTCATATTTACTTGCATGACTACACGGGCGATTCACCTAGAAGTGATTGAGTCTATGAGTGCCTCATATTTTATCAATTCCCTGCGGCGTTTCTTTGCAATCAGAGGGCCCGCTAAGGTCTTGAGGTCTGATTGTGGAACCAACTTTGTGAGAGCCTGCAAAGAGCTACAAATTGACAAGAAAGGTTGCCACAACACAAACATCCAAGCTTACCTGTCTGATAACCAATGCTGCTGGCAGTTCAATTCTCCTCATGCTTCACATATGGCAGGGTCCTGGGAGCGCATGATTGGAGTTTCCCGACGTATTCTCGATGCTATGCTTCTTCAACACAGCTCTGAAAGACTGACACATGAAGTTTTAATAACGTTCATGGCAGAAGTGAGTGCAATTGTGAATGCTCGTCCCTTAACTACAGTCTCTACTGATCCAGAACAACCAATGATACTAACACCAGCAATGCTTCTTACGCAGAAAGTTGGAGCCCCACCTGTACCACATGGCAAATTTGAAAGCTATGATCTGTGCAGAGCTCAGTGACGGCGAGTTCAGTATTTAGCCAATGTCTTCTGGGGAAGATGGAAGAATGAATATTTAAGTGGACTTCAGAAACGTCGCAAGTGGCGCACTGCTAAGCCAAACTTACAGAATGGAGATGTTGTGCTTCTGAAAGATGCTCAGGAGAAAAGAAATGGCTGGCCAGTTGGCATTATAACTAAAACTTACCCAAGTGAGGATGGCAAAGTCAGAAAGATTGAAGTAAAAATCATAAAGAAAGGTGAACCAAGATTCTTTCTGAGACCAGTCACTGAAGTGGTTCTTCTGGTTTCAAAGGACACTAATTAACGTAGTTAACAAATTGGATGTTGACGCCTTTGGTACTGTTCAAGTCTGATGTGACATCTGTTGATGTCAGGCGGGGAGTATCCTGGCCTTAGTCATATTATAGTTTAGTTTATCAATACTGACACCTTGTGGACATTTTAAGTAGCACGTCTCCTATAAAAATACAGCAGCCATTTTAGGATGTTAGAGCTCATGGCAGCAGAGTGTGAAGGTGCATCCATGTCCTTCCTTCTCGTTTTGCTCTTGAAAACAGCACAATCTGTAAGTTTAAAATGTTAATCTAAGCAGTAAAATATTGTTACATGTATTTTGATAGGTTGTACTCATGTTTGAGAACTAGTTACATCTGACATGTTAATTGTAAATAGGGGTATATATTGAGATGCTTGATTGTTCTTGATTTACATCATAGCTATCTTCTAAGTTATATAAAGGTGATTTATGTTTGATCTATGTGAACTGAATGTACCATGGTAAGAGATATGTTTTCATATTATTGTTCATTTGTGTTACAGTTTCACAAATTGGGCTTCAGTAAACAAAGTTTGACCCTGAAAACTGTCTACGACTTTTACTAAGCCTTTGTTTAGCTCACTGCAAAAGCAAACTTAAGCTGAAGGCAGAAGAATCAAAGTTGAAAATTTGGTAGACATTGTTATACACTACAATTCAAAGTTTTGTTTGAGTAAGATTTTAGAAAGAAAGAAAGATGCATTAAATTGATCAAAAGTGACAGTAAAGACTTTTAAAATATTAAAAAAAATATTTATTTAAAATATGCTCTTTCGGAACTTTTTATTCATGAATGAATTAATGATTCAATCAATGAATCAATGAATCAATCAGTTTCCAGAAAACTAAACGTTAACATTAATAAGAACCATTATTAATAATTAAGCAGTAACTGATTAATTATTATTATTATTAATAAAAATAATAACATTAAACTAGCAAACTTACAAAGTCACATATTTTGTCATGCAGTACACATATATAGTTATACACTAAATATACATGTTGTAATGCCATCTGCTGGACAAACCAAAGGTTTTTTTTGTTTTGTTTTGTTTTGTTTGTTTTTTCAAACCAGGCACAAAATAGACTCATCTCCTGGATACCCTGTCCCATATCTGTTCTGATTATAAGGGTAATAGAGGTGGAGAGGTGCTATTATGAGTTGAGATCAGAACCCTCTCTACATTGCCTCAAATGCTGACCTCATCTCACGGCACCACGACCCTGCTTTTTCATTCTACCTGGGGTCAGATGGACAGAGCACAGTACACGCACACATGAATTTTTCACTGCTATATTTTCTCTGGGTAAATAATCAGCGTGAGCACACCCAACAGCAGATGGCAGCTTATAAATCCTGAATTTAAAATAAATATAAGAGTTAAGGAAATAGTAACTCACTACACCAGCTGTCCTCACCGTCCAGAGCACACATCTGTAACTCATATGTATATTAACGTAGGTTTATAATAACTTATTATATTTGTTTAACAAAGATATATTTTTGGGGGTTAAAATAAGAAAACATGAATTGACACACACATATATAAATACACACACACACACACACTGTCACTGATCAGGCTTAGCATTATGACCACCTTCCTTATTTTGTGTTGGTCTCCCTTTTGCTGCCAATACAGCCTGACCCATCGAGGCATGGACTCCACTAGACCCTATGCTGTGGTATCTGGCACCAAGATATTATCAGCAGATCCTTTATCTCCTGTACATTGTGAGGTGGGGCCTCCATGGATTGGATTTGTTTGTTCAGCACATTCCACAAATGCTCGATTAGTTTGAAATCTGGGGAATTTTGAGGCCAAGTCAAAACTCAAACTCGTTGTTGTTTCCTCAAACCATTCCTGAACCATTCTTGCTTTGTGGCAGGGTGCAATATCCTGCTGAAAGAGGCCACAGCCCAAAAAAAGTAATCTGATAAAGAAACTTGTATTAGTTGTAATGCGTTACCCCGCAACACTGATAACTAGTATTATTCAATTCACTTTTCAGTTGTTATTATGTTATGCCTGGTTGGTGTCTATATATGTATTAAAATGGTACCTTGTGCCCTTCATCAGCTAGGAGCTAAGAGGTAGCTAGAAACCTTTTAAACACACATTTGCACAGCAAAAAAAAAAAAAAAAAAAAAAAAAGAAGAAGAAAGAAAAAAGAAAAAAAAAAAAAGAAAGAAAGAAACCCACCTTTTTAAGGAGGGGCCCCTTATATACACATATACCCCTGTGCATTATACTATATTATTTATATTTTGCATTTTAATCCTGTATCTTTAAGATATGTAAATAGAGGCTTACTACTTTCTTACTACATTCCCTCATTTTCTCACACATCCCTCGAATCCCTTGCAAGAGAACATTCATTATCTATTCATCCTTTAATTTCAATGCATTCTTTGCTATCATATCTTTCTCATTACACCAAAGAAAGCCGGAACAAACACAACTGTATAATAATAAAAATTATTTGTATCCTAGGCAAAATCATTGATATTTCTTTAAATAAGTCATCTCTTTTTGTTTCATTAGCATTCAGACTGCAATAGAGTCTGAACAAATTATTACGCTCTCAGGCGTTATTTATTCTACCCTCTGTAATCCTAAAATTATGGATACTACTTCTGCTGTGAATACTGACAATTTTATCATTGATCATTTATATATGGTTAATCAAATTAATAAACTCAAATTCCAACATGGTTGTTTCCTTTGGATCCACCAGTAAATATTAGGGATGAACCAAAATCACTTTTTTCAATACTCACCCAATACCATTCTTTTATTTTTGGTACTTGGCGATACAGAGTACCGATACTGATATTTTTATTGCATTTGTAAATTTTGATAATATTAGGTACAGAAACAAAAAGAGTATGTATAATGTTAGCTGGTTAAATCGAGTGCAGCGTTAGTTCAGTCAGGCCACGGAGTCATAGGCTGCGACCAACTGATGTGGCCAGCTGTCAAATAGCTCCAATCACTATCATTCTCCTATTTGACACGGGACATATATATGTTGCACTACTGCTTGGTAAGTATGCTCAAATGTCTCGCAAGACTCAAATGGCTCGCAAGAGCTATCGCTCGCTCAGGAACTAATCAGACAGTGAATCCATCTCTATAGGAAGCGTTAAATCAAGATTTTTTTGACAGGATTCCCACAGAATATCTCACCAGATTTCACGATGTGAACTTAAGCGAATTCCCCACATTGTTTGTCAAGCAATGGACTGGAAGTGATCTGAACGAGCACAACTCCTCGCAATTGATGTAGACACTTTGCCTGTGATTCATCGGCAAATTTGTACTAATATGACTGACCCAACAAAACATTCAAAAAGAATCAAAGCATCCACAAACATCTGTCCATTTCACCTTTATTTCATCTCTGAAATGAAATTTCAAAGCTTCACGAAGCTAAGCAAAGTTTCTTTCATTTTTATTGCCTATAGTGCTATGTTGGCAAACATGCTTCAGACATTGCACACTGGCTATGTTTACATGCGCACTTTTTGGTTAAATTGGACTGAATTCATTACAATTGATGAATCTGTTTGCAGTGTTTACATGAATGCTAAATAAAGTGATCAGGTTGATGTGCGCATTTATATGTCACAAGCTAGAAATCGGAATAGATTTTTTGACTTGTGCATACTGCTCAAATAGTGAAAGAGTAAAGAAAAAAATAGAGAAAATAGAGAAAGAGTAAAGAAAATTCTCACTTTTTGTACATAATAACCACTCTCCTACACGGTTTCTTTATTTGTTTTAATATTTAATAGTTTACGGATATGCTGCTCATATTTATCACGGAAAAAAGCCCTTCCCCACACCCAAAACGGGTTGCTTGTGGATGAGTCTCCAAAACAAGGTTGTCCTGCTCACTTCACAGATGCCGAGTGAAAGGAGAGTTTTATAATGACAGGATACAAATTTTTACAACACTTTATTCAAGAAGATCCACTTGTTCCGTGCATCATACGTCATTACGTTATTTCTGCATCATTGCAAATGTGCAGTCCTTTCAGTTTCGTGGTTCAATCCGATCGAGTGTTTACATGCATGCGCAATCGTATTAGAAGAGGAATAAACCACCCCCTTCAATCCGATCAAAATTTCATTGGAATCGAGCTTCACTGTCGTACAGGGTCATGCGGATGCTTGAAATCCTTGAAAATGCTTAACATTTAAAGCAATATTTTCAAGATTTTAAAAAATGCTTGGATTTAGATAAAATGCTTAAAAATGTAGTGCATAGGTTTCATAATAATTTGCTTCTTACTGAATGGCTAATCATTGTTTTTCATAAAAAAGGCAGCTCTGCTCAAGTCTGTGCATGTGGCCATATTGTGCTCTTTATTAATATGTGCCCTCCGGTGAAGGAGAGAGAGAAAAAAATATTGCGGGAGGTTGCTGCTTCAGTAAGCAGCAAACCTTAAAATGACAATTTATGTCACTGTTCATGAATGCATTGTTCCTCTTCAGGAACTCGAGCTGCGTCGAAGCGCTACGGGAAACGCGTTTGCCGTGAGCAACTGAATATCATATCTAATCTGTCTTATAGAAGAGTGTGACGTCAAGGACGGGGGTGACGTAAGCGACCAGGAAGCTATAAAGGCACGAGCCGCTCAGCCGGCATCAGCTTTGCGTCTTTCAGCAAACGCTTTTTGTGTGCATGTCATTCTGTCCTGTAAGTCTTATGTTGTTTGTCAGATGGCTCTGCATATCTTCATCCATGTTTCCTAGATCTAGAGTTCTTTCTTGAGGTTCGGAAGCATGCGCAGCGGTTCCTTCCCCCTCTGTGAACTCTCAGTTGCAGCTAATTATCTCAGAGGAGATTAACGCTGTTAGTGTGACTAAGTGACTCACGTGCTGCCGAGGCAACTCGTGTATTACATCATTTTCAGTTTTGATGTGAATCTTACCAAAACCATACCATCTTTACTCGTCTAATTGGTTAACTGCATTAATTCTGAGGAATTAAATTCAGTATTTATCTGATTATGAGAAGTTAGATATGAATTATATCAACAAGGCAGACCGTGTTTACTCGTCTGATTGTTTGTTTGCATTAAATTCTGAGAAATATAATGACATTTATCTCACTTTGAGAAATTATATATACTGGAGGGGATGCTGGGCATGAGCAGCCCTCTCAGTCTATTGTCAGAGCATTGCCGTCCGCGCTCTCCCACGTTGGGACCGGAGGCTGAAGCAACACTCTGAACCAGGGTTTTCCCAGCCTAAGGCGGATCTGAGGGCCGTACTTCAGGCTGGGAGGTCTTCGGCTAAGAATCCTGAAACGTTTCGGTCACGCCTGCAAAAGGCGGCCCCTACTGGGGTAGAGCGGCATACACCACATTACACGGTGCCCGTCTCGCCTCAGCACCCTCTGGGGGCCGGTCTGCCAACCCTGCCAGAGTTCCAGGGTGTAGTATAATGTCCTCAGTATTTTCCACCCACGAGCACAGCGGAGCTGAGATGCTCGCCGCCCCTTCGGGGCCCTCTTACTGATTCCCTTCAGCCGAGATTCAATGGGGTTTCTCCGATGTTAGTCGGCCCAGAGCAGGCTCTGGTTATGGAACAAGAAGTGAAAACCCTATTAGGGGAGGAGGACATCGAGGTGGTTCCTCCTCAAGACAGGGAGTCCGAGTTCTACAGCCGGTATTTCATAGTTCCAAAGAAGGATGGGGGGTTGCGTCTGATCATAGATCTGCGGGTCTTAAACCAATCAGTTATGAGACTGAAGTTCAAAATGCTCACAAGTTTGCTTTTGGGGCGAAGCTTACCAATATTGAGTCCTTCCCTTCGGCCTTGCACTCTCACCCCTCACATTCACAAAATGTGTAGATGTGGCTCTGGTTCCTCTGCACATGCAGGGCATCTGCATTCTCAACTATATCGACGATTGGTTGATTTTAGCTCAGTCAGAGCAGGTTGTGGCTCAACATCGAGATGTCATTCTCGCACATATGGGGGAGCTGGGTTTGAGACTGAACGCCAAGAAGAGTGTACTTGTACTCTCCAGTTCAGAGAACCACCTATCTAGGCGTAGTATGGGATTCGACCACAATGCAGGCACATCTGTTCCCTGCTTGTATCCAGCCGATCCTCATCTCCGTCAAGAGAGTGAAAGAAGGCCAGTCACTCACTGTCAAACAATTTCAGAGATTGATGGGTCTGATGTCCAACGTGATACCTCTTGGCCGGCTGTTCATCCCTCAGCAGGGGATGAACACCCCTGCTACTTAAATTAAGGAGGGGCCTGCTATTCTCTCCCTCCTTTTAGAGGGGAGAATACCCCTCTGCTAGCAAGTAGGCTACATTAAGAATATCTCAGTAACATTGTCTTTTCTCTTTTGCAGGAATGGAACATGGATGGTTTTGGGGGCGTTCTTCTTCAGGCAGTTATACCTCTCATTATGTTTGGCTTTGTATATTTAATTAATTTATTACCATATTACCAAAGATAAATTGTGTTCAATAAACTCAAGTAACTTGCCAAAGTGGTCCTGTCTGAAATCGAGGACAGCGTTAGTTCAGTCAGGCCACGGAGGCATAGGCTGCGACCAGCTGATGTGGTCAGCTGTGAAATAGCTCAGATCACTATAATTGTCCTATTAGACACCAGACATATATACGTGTCACTACTGCTCAGTAAGTATGCTCAAATGGATCACAACCCCTCCCTTCCTCCCCATTATAAGCATGAGAATATTACCGTGCACTTTCTGTTGGTCGTCTTTTTTGTTTCAGATCACTAAGGCTTTCAAATACCAGTTGGCATGGACCTCACTGGTGAGAGACATTCATCCTCATAACCAAGCTAAAGGATAAACGTCCCACTTCCACATCTACACAATTACCACTGTTCACTTTTAAATACATAATTTATGTCTTAATTGTCAGGTATTTCCAAACTGATGGTTCCGGGGGGTTGATGTTTAAGCTCTTGTATGTTCAATTAATTTGGGAGCAAGAACCCCCACAAGGAACTATACCACCAAAGATAAATTGTGTTCAATAAACTCAAGTAACTTGCCAAAGTGGTCCTGTCTGAACTTAATTTATTAAACATACAGTCAAACCAAAATGTATTCATTAGTTTTAAATCAAAGTTAACAACAGAAGTGCGCGAGCATGCTCTCTCTCACTCTCTCTCGCTCTCTCTATCTCGCTCCCTACCATTAAGCAACTTGTGCATTGTTTCTCTTACTTGTTTTTGACATCAGTGCATCCCTAGTAAATATTGACATATAATGAAAAAAAATCCTTTTTCCATAATCATACACCAAATATCCAATATTATCTACATTATTTTCAGTCCATTCTCTCTTATGTTCTGTAAGTTGCAAGTCTACATCAGGGGCTGGCTTTATCTACTGTATGGAGGGACATTACCCCATACGATGGGTCCACAGCTGCACTTCTTTTTCCACACTTCAAAATAAAGTCATTTAAGGTAAGAAATGTAAACCCTCTTGTAAAACAAATAACAATACAATATACACATTAAGTATTCACTGAGAATCATTAGTCATCCAAAACAAATTAAGAGTTCTTTAGTAACATTTTGCTCAAATTTTGAAATAAAGTCCTCTCTTGTGAAAGCTTTTCTTTAGTATTCCATGGCAACACCATCCTCTATGACTGGAGGTAAAGGTGTCAATGTCAGCCCTCACTGATTAGGAGATTTAATGGTCATTTATACTCCCACCAAATCATGAGTGATTTGTATTATGTTAAGGAATATTAATTACAAATGATTTTCAAAAAAAAAAAAAAATACTTTTAACTAAGAAACGGATGAAAAGTGTGCATGCTATGATGAAAGAATACTATAATTTAAGTAATATGATGAAAAGGATACACTTGGTTGGTCCTGTAAACAGCTAGAGGGTATATAGCAACATTATCCGCTTCTTGACTGCTTGTTCAATGAGAGACAGGTTGTTGAGGCTATGACCATGTGACGAGTCCGTTTTGCACCAAACTGTACATAAATAGTTCTACCAATCACGAAAGAGACAAACTGACATCACAGAAGTGTTGTTGGACCTCTGTGAATAAAAGAGGGAATGTAAATGGGATAAGGGTTGGTACAAAGAGTGAGCTGTACGTGGCGTAATAGTGGGTGCTGTCTACCTTGACGTTGCTGCTGCCACCACCACTTTCAGCTCTCCTCTCTCCGCGTGCTGATTCCAGAAGTGACCACGACTTAGATACTCTCTAAACCCATACCTCTTTTTTACCCACACATTAGAGGACTCATTGTAATTAATTGTGAAAACTGAACTGTTAATAAAAAAAAAACTGCTCTGTGAGGTCATTATACCAAATGATTAATTAAAATATAAGTACGTAGTAGTTAAGGCCACATAATAAAAAGTGGAACCATGTCTTGTCTGATGAATCTGCCTGGTGGTGGTAATGCCGGAATGGACTTCATAGTAAGCTGGTTATTAGGGGTGAGAGCTGCAAGACTTTTGGGGTTGTTTAGGTTTCAATTTGTTGAGAGTTGTTTATTGTTTACGATCATCATAGTTTCATAAAAGAATGTCAGCAGTGATGCATCGTCTAGTCTGTCAGAAGAGAGTGAGAGAGTTGAGTGAAGAACATTTCTTGCTGCTCTGATTTGTCTCTCCCACACCCCACCTGCATGACTTGAATGGGGTGCATTTAGGAAAAAGTTGCACTGCTTCTCAGCTAAGAACACTGTCAGATAATTTGCTTCAATATCCTTGAGAGAATTTTTCAGCTCATTGTTGGCTCCTACAAAAAGGGTGCCTTGGTCACATTTTATTTTGCGCCCTGCTCCCCATAATGCGCAGGCCATTAAAGTGTAAACCATACCTTTCATGTTCATTCTGACCCTGTTTAGCGACAAAGGGACCAAAGCAGTCCTTAACACAGTACTTGAATGGTGAAGATGGATTTGGTTCGTTCTGAAGGGGGGTCAGCCATTCTTTGTTCTTCTGTGGGTCTTCATGGGATTATACTGCTCTGCTCATTCTTGGAATCCAGTAGCCTTGTGATCTTATCTCAAAAAATTGTGGGGCCCTTTTCTTGGTGCTTGATAATCCATGACATTGAGAGGTGATCATCTTTGTTATGCAGTGACTTTAGGAATGATCATTGGGTGTTTGGCTGAACTGGGTAAGGGTGCATCACAAAGAATTCTTCGGTCCAGAAGTGCTCTTCTACGTCTGCATATTCCAGCTCCTGTGGTTGTCAGTTCAAGCCTATGAATATTCTGGATCTTAATGGGAGCAACTCTGGATTCACCTATGGTCAGGAAACAATGGATGTTTCCTTCTTATGTGAGCCTCAGATAGGAACACTAGCCACTCTGCTGTTGCTGGCACCAGAGAATTGATGAAGTCCTATTTTGATGACCTTTCCAAAGTTTGCAGGCACATAGCAGCAGGGTATATTGATATTTTATTTTTGTTCACAAGATCAACTTTACAATGCTCCCACATTGGCTGCAATGCTTTAGGAAGGGGGTCGTCTCAGTCTTTTCCATTTCTGTACATTTCCTGAAAGCACTAATTTTCCACTGAGCAGGAAAGGAGTAATGGGAAGTTATTGGAATCTTACAAGGACACCAGTCAGATTATTCATTAAATCTTTGTCTTGTTGCAAGGGGTCATTGAGGCTGGTTCCCTGGTACTTGGCACAGCAGTCAAAGAAAAAACAAAGTTTTTTGGCTACTTAGAATAATAATCCCCATTTCAATCAGGTCCACTTCCGTCAAGTATATTTATGACAATTATAATTGCATACAGTTAGTGTTGGCAGTATGCTTATGTTCTGGGTAACACTTCACATGCCTGTCCATGCAGCCATGCTTGGACAGAGTGGGGAGAGCAGCAAGACAAACCCCCCTGGGGTAGAGAACAGAACCATTATAGGCATATATAATTACAATTCACAATTAGATGAGTTGTAAACAAAATGTGATAGAGACTGCTTCCAATGAAGACACTGTAAAGAAAGAACAAGTTAGATCAGATTACAGGTTCAGTTGTTGGAGTTGGGGTTAGAGGAGGGAGTTAATTACAAGCAGCAATGCGATGGAAGAGACACTGAATAGTGGGAATTTAAATAGACCGCAGGTAACAGGTGTCAAGACTGGATTGGTACACATCGGGAACAGCTGACTGTCAGCTGATGCAAGCGTGACTAACATGGCCTGACTGAACTAACACAATGCTCGATTTCAATCAGGTCCACTTCCGTTAAGTATATTTATGACAATTATAATTGCATACAGTTAGTGTTGGGAGTATGGTTATGCGCAACACTCCACACACCTGTCCATGCAGCCATGCTTGGACAGAGTGGGGAGAGCAGCAAGACAAACCCCCAAAACAACCATATGCCAAAACTCCCCAACACAACTGATGCAATTTGAATGGCCAGCAATGAGAAATGTTGCTTGATACTATATTTATGGGGGAAGCATCACCCAAACTCGGAGAGAAGCATACAACAAGCATGTTGCTTAGCTACTTATGCAAATATTTGAGAGAACTGTATGGGGGAAGCATACACCCCTAGCAGGCAGCAGCAGCCTAATACGATGGCAGTTTGTATATCATTCAATTTAAGTCTAACATGCTTAAAATCACATTAAAGGGGAAGCATGCACCCCTCGCAGCAGCAGCAGCAGCCTAATACGATGACAGTTTGTATATACTTCAATTTAAGTCTAACATGCTGAAAAATCACATTAAGGAGGGGGGTGGGAGCGTCACCCAAAGTTAAGCAATAGAGGATGTGCAACAAGCATGTTCTTAAAATGCTGAAGCAAATGTAATTGTAAAGGGGGAAGCATACGCCCCTAGCAGCAGCAGTCTGATATGATGGCAGTATTATCCAATTTTATGTATCTACCATGCTGTAAAAATCACAAAGGGGGAGGCATCGCCCCAAGTTAAGCAACTGAGGATGTGTAACAAGCATGTTTCTTAAATTGCTTCAATCTCATGCCAATCCCGAGTACCCACAGAACAGTACGAATCCCCATCTCCAAAAGTCCCCAGCCTGGTCATATCTGCAAAACAAAAATACAGCTTCTGATTCTCTCTGGAAAAACCAAGCTCCTAGAGGCATGCTGTGGGCGGAGCTATAACAATCTGCCCCAAACTTCACATGTTAGATAAGAATCCGAACCTGAACAGATTGACATGCCCATATTCAGTTATGGTCATAGCGCCACTTATTGGCAACAGGCAGTGACATATATTACACTTCCACAAACTACTCCTAGAAAAAAAAAAAAAAAAAAAAAAAAACCTTCACATGTGTGATAAGAGTCCTGACCTGAATACATCTGAAGGCCAATATTCCATGATAATGCTAGCGCCACCTGCTGGCAACAGGAAGATTGGCACATACATGGAATATTCTTTAATATAATCCACTTATATTTATGACTTTAAATGCATATTTCTCAACGTTCACCTTTTTACTAAAGCCACTCGATGCCGGTGAGCCCGGTTGCGAGTGCCCTTTATCGCTGCTTGCAGCTTTAATAATATTTTTGTAATTGTTTATGATAATATATATATATATATATATATATATATATATATATATATATATATATATATATATATATATATATATTTTTTTTTTTTTTTTTTTTTTTTTTTTTTTTTTCATTAAAATAAAGTTCTGGGTATGTAGTAGATTGTTATTAACACAAAACAATGATGATCAGGTCAACACAGAAAAGTATAGAAATTCTATATTGAATTAAAAAAATAAAACTGTGCTGTATCGGATTGGATTGGTATCGACAGATACTCAGAATTTTCAATATCGCAAAGGATCGGTTCTGAAAAAAAAAAATGGTATTGTTGCATCCCTGATAAGCTCAACTTCTCAGAACTCTCCCACTCACTTTATCAGGCCCAGGGCTTTTATTTTGTTGGGTGGTTTGCAAAACCCTCAAAACAGAGGCTTTTTTCAATCTGCAAATATTCCTCTGTTTTCAAACTAGAATAAAAATCCATACAAATTGCCAAAAAAATAATTAAATTAATTTGCTATCTTTCCCTTTTCTATCAAAGACTCAGTTCAAGTAATTCCCAAACTATAATTCCTTACTACATGTATGAAATCTAGGGCTGACCCCGAATAGTCCAAGAGGTTCTGGCTGCAGACTTGGTCTTGCACTCTCAGACTTGCATTTCTCAGACTTGCACACTCAGACACTTGCACTTCCGCTGGTGACATCACTTGCAGTTTTTTTTTTTTTTATTATTTAGTTGAATTTTGTATTACTTTTTGTTTGAATTTCCCAACATTTTAAAACAGTAGTCACGTGGCGAAGACAAGAAAAAAAAAAAAAAAACTAAATTACAATGTCATTTGCAATCGCTACTTGCACTCTTTGGTACCTGCGACACTTGCAATCGACACAAATCGTGCATGTTGCCAATGGAGAAAAGACGCTGTGATGGTGATTAAACGATTAAACCTAATTTAGTACTATAACGTACAGGGTCCTGCAAGAAAAAGGAGAAGGGTCTGGCTGCAGACTTGCACTCTCAGACTTGCATTCTCAGACTTGCACTCTCAGACACTTGTGCTTCCGCTAGTGACATCACTTGCAGTCTTTATTTTTTATTTATTTTGTTCTATTTCGTGATAACTTTTTGTTTGATTCTTTCAGCATTTTACAACAGTAGCCAGGTGGTGAAGACAAGAAAAAAGAAACTAAATTACAATGTCACTTGCAATCGCTACTTGCACTCTCCGCTACCTGTGATGTCACTTGCAATCAACACAAATTGTGCATGTTGCCAATGGAGACAAGATGCTGTGCTGGTGATTAAATGATTAAAACTAAATTAGTAGGCCTACTAGTATAATGTACAGGGTCCTGAAAAGAAAAAGACAAGACCGGCAAATCTGGGGCCACAGAACAGCAGAATATGAACACAATGCACAAAGAATCAGAATCAGAATCAGAATGAGCTTTATTGCCAGGTATGTTTACACATACAAGGAATTTGTTTTCGTGACAGAAGCTCCACAGTACAACCGAATGACAGCGACAGAACATAAAACACATAATAAAAAAATAAAAAATACAAATAAATAGATAGTGAATGACAATATACAAATTGACAATTGTAGGCAGGTATATTACAACATGCAGTTATGTATGTACATGTGTATTATGTGCAAAATTTAAGTGTATACTAAGTATGTGTGTTAGATAAATAAGTGTATGTGTATATAAATATAAAGTGTAGTGTGTTCGCAGTTATTATCAGTCTTTCGTTAATGTTTTCGTCCCGTAGAAAAAAACAAACACTTAATATGGCATAATGAAAAGTTCAATTAAAAGACCAAATTTGATATAAAGTTATTATTTAATGTACTACAAGGCAAGCAGATGGCTATGAACACAATGCGAACACTTAATGTGGCCTAATAACAAACTAAGATGATAAAGACAATTCAGTAGGTCTAGCCTATATTTCTTGTTGACTCAACCTATATACAGACCAGCAAATATGAACGTGCATTATAAAATGCATTAAGTTATTTTAAAAGGATCAACTCTATACAGGCAAGCAGACGAGTACAGAACGCAGTGCGTTAAATTGTACATTAAATGTTTTCCTCCTATAGAAAATCATTATAAATAAAACACATAATGTAGCTTAATGGATAAAGACAGTGATATAAACGAGTTGTAGACAGTTTATTCTATATGGAAAAATGCTTAACGCAAAACTTAACGCAAGTAGCGATTGCAAGTGACATTGTAATTTAGTTTATATTTTCTTGTCTTCGCCTGCTGGCTACTGTTATAAAATGTTGGGAAATTCAAACAAAAAGTTAAAAAAAATTATATAAAATAAAAAAATAAAGACTACAAGTGATGTCACTAGCGGAATTGCATGTGTCTGAGAGTGCAAGTCTGCAGCCAGACCTTCTTGGGAAAAAGACTAGATCGGCAAATCAGTGGTCAGAACACCATAATATGAATGCTTGCGCAAAGTCTCTTGCTAAGCGTTTTCCTCCAAAACATAAACACATGGCTTATTGTATTAAGATGCTATTAAAATATCAAATTAAATATAATTCATTATTTTAATGAATATGCATACAGTATTTTCCTCACATACCACAAAATGTGGCATAATGGAGGAGAAGATGATAAAGGCCAAACTCAATATGCTTCTCTACATTATTAAAATACATAACTAATATGTACAGGCAAGCAGCTGAGCCCAGAATAAACACAACACTTAAAGTTTCGCGTTAAGCGGTCTTAAACTAATTTATTTCACTGTCTTTGTCCATTAAGATACATTATGTGTTTTATTTATATAGGAGGAAAATGTTTAATGTACAATTTAGCACACTGCGTTCTGTTCTCGTCTGCTTGCCTGTATGGAGTTGATCCTTTTAAAATGACTTAATGCATTTCATAATGCACGTTCATATTTGCTGGTCTGTATATACGTTGAGTCAACAACAAGACATATAGGCTAGGCCTACTGAATTGTCTTCATCATCATCTTAGTCTGTTATTAGGCCATATTAAGCGTTTTGCTGTATGGGAGGACAAAGTTTGCGCATTGTGTTCATAGCCATCTGCTTGCCTTGTAGTACATTAAATAATAACTATATATCGAATTTGGTCTTTTAAATGAACTTAATGTATCTTAATACATTATGCCATATTAAGTGTTTGTTTTTTATACAGGTGTAAAACACTTAACGAAATACTTTGTGCATTGCGTTCATATTCTGGTGTTATGTGGCCATGGATTTGCCGGTCTTGTCTTTTTCTTGCAGGACCCTGTAAATTATAGTAGTAGGCCTACTAATTTAGTTTTAATCGTTTAATCACCACCACAGCGTCTTGTCTCCATTGGCAACATGCACGATGTGTTGATTGCAAGTGACATTGTAATTTAGTTTATTTTTTCTTGTCTTCACCACCTGGCTACTGTTGTAAAATATTTTTCAAGAGAGATTCAAACTAAAAGTTATCAATAAATAGAACAAAATAAAAAAACAAATGTCTAAGAGTGCAAGCCTGAGAATGCAAGTCTGAGAGTGCAAGTGCAAGTCTGCAGCCAGACGCTTTGATTCGAGGAGCCTGATTCGACTACCAATCTATCAGTCGAATATTCACGGGGTGTTGTTGATTATGCCATTTTGACTATATGGGGGATTTCAATTGTCTGATTTCATATAGAACTGCCGGTTTTATCCCAATAAGTTAATATATAGCCTATTGTGATAAAGCTGTAAGAATCTAAAAAGAAAGAAGCTTCAAATTAATATTTTAATGTGCGTGAATAAACCACCAGATTTATGTTTTACTTTCCATTATCCGTGACCGACACATCTAAGGTACAAGGCAAGTATGTTCAATCATGTGTCATTGACCTTCACTGTGTATATTTTTATTATACTGTGTGGTAAATAAAATATAAATAAAAATACAAATAAAAAAGTACAACATAGTGCAGACATACATTGGAATAACACAGTAGGGATGTAATATAACACTAATATAAAAAATAAAAAAATAAACAATGTGCTATATATACAGAAATAGAAGTACCGTTTTTTCTGGACTATAAGTCACACTTTTTTTCATAGTTTGGCTGGTCCTGCGACTTATAGTCAAGTGTGACTTATTTATCAAAATTAATTTGACATGAACCGAGAGACATGAACTACAAGAAATGAACCAATATAAAACATTACCGACTCCAGCCGCTAGAGGGTGCTCTAATGCTGCTCAGTGCTCTTGTAGTCTACACTGAAGACATAGAGTGCCCTCTCGCGGCTGGAGATGGTAATGTTCTCTCTTGGTTCTTGGTTCTAAATAAATGGGACTTATAGTCCAGTGCAACTTATATATGTTTTTTTCCTCATCATGACGTATTTTTGGACTGATGCGACTTATACTCAGGTGCGACTTATAGTCCAAAAAATACAGTATAGGGGAGAAAAAAAGATAATTGTGTAGATAAATGCACAGGTATGTTATTAGTGTGCAGACATGTTATTAACAAAGTGTGCAGTTTAATATAAATATGTCAGATTACTATGTTAGCTGTGATGGACGTTGTAAGATTAATTGTTCAGGCTGAATAAAGCCTTTGGGAAAAAACTGTTTTTGTGCCTGGGTGTTCTGGTGGTCAGTGCTATGTAGCGCTGACCAGAAGGCATCGGTTGGAAGAGAGAGTGGGCTGGGTGTGAGAGGTCCAGGGGGATTTTTTTAGCCCTTTTCCTCACTCTAGAGATGTAAGTACCTTGGAGGCTGGGCAGAGAGGCACAAATGATCCCTTCAGCAGTCCTGACTCTCAATTGTAGTCTCTTGTCTGTAGATTTCTGATTTGGTAGCTGAACCAAACCAGACAGTTATGGATAAACACAGAACAGACTCAATGATGGCATGATGGTATAAAGGCTGAACTGAAGTCCACAAATAGGATCCGTGCATAATTCCCAGGTATGTCGAGGTGTTGCAGGATGTAATGCTATCCCATGTTGACTGCATCATCCACAGACCTGTTTGCTCTGTAGGCAAATTGAAGAGTATCCAGAAAGGGTCCAGTGATGTCTTTCAGGTAGGCCAGGACCAGTCTCTCAAGTGACTTCATGACCACAGACGTAAGAGCGACAGGTCTGTAGTTGGATGCTGGACGGCGGATCATTTGCTGACAGTGCTCTTCTCAGCTTTTCTGAGTAGTTTTTTTTTTAGCCACTCTGATCTCTTTTGTTAGTCTATTCCTGGACTGGTTATACAATATTTTATCACCACTTCTGTAAGCATCCTCTTTGGCGTGACAAATCGGTTTGAGTTTCCCAGTAAACCACGGTTTATCTGTTAGGTGGGAGATAGAGGACCAAAAGGCAAGATTTTCAATCCCAGTCTTTTAATGAAAATTAGAAACAGTGAAGGAATCAACAGGAAACATAAATCCACTCAAGAGACAGAGCATTAACAAAAGGTGGCAGAGAAACTAGTTACTGAGATTCGAGATGAACTGCAGCCATGCCAGGTGCAGTGGAAGATCCCAATAGAGGGTATGGCGAGAGGCGAAGCCCGCAGAGAGAGTGGGAGCCATAGGCTGGATACCGCGTCCGTTCAGGACCACAGCGTCTGAGTTGGTAGAGCACAGTAAGGAGCGTGAAGGAAAAAGGCTTCCAGAAAAACTGCAAAGGACAAGACGGGACAACACTTGACACAGCAGGTAAGAGATGCATCTTAATGCTGTTTTATAACAAAGTTCGGGAGGAACAGTCGCAGTTCATTAACCTGATTAACGCAAGTGGAGACCAATCAGTAATCAACTCATGACAAGGTATAAATAACAGCAGAACCTATCTCTGTTCATTGACGGTTTTCAGCATCCCTCCTCCACCCCATTTCTCCTCACTTATAGATCCATCTACTCTTACCACAACCGGGGGGAGTACTCTGGGTTCGGGCCACATCCCGAGCTCGGAGCCCTCCACCCGGACAGCACGCCAAATACGCATAAACTTACGGTATTAATATACGTAGATGTGAACTCGTGAAAGCATTGATAGCTAGGAATAAACTGACAAAAGGGGCAGAGAAAGCGAGGTAGAAAAAGCAGGAAGAATCAGGGAAAAGGGGAAACAGGTGAAAGGATTGTGTAAGTGGAAACAGCTGGCACTAATGAAGTTAAAGTGATGTTGTAGAGAAAGAGTGTGTAGGATGACCACAAGAGGGGGACAGAGAAAGGAGTAGGGCTGTAGTACTCAAGTCCGGTCTTGGACTTGAGTCCGGACTTGAGACATTTTTCTGTCGTCTTGGACTTGCATTTGCACTCGGACTTGTCTCGGATTTGGCCGTTTGACTTGCCAAGTATTCTAGTTGTTCTCGACCGAGTCCAGCAACAAAAAAACAAAAAAAAAAATCTCCTTCAAAACAAAACCAGATTTGCATGAAGTCGTGACTGAAAACGTGTAGAAAACGCTTGGTCCGCCGCTTTCTCCTTTTTTCCAAAGCACTCTGTAGCCTGCAATCTATGCTTGCGCTCCAGTGGCATCTGCTGTTGATAGGTAACCATGACATGCTCTCCATGAAGACGCAGAAGTTTCAGCTTCCAGCACTAAACATCCCTTGCAGTATCTCTGCTAATAAATTCATTTAAAAATGGCTATCCATCCTTGTACAGCTATGATCATCTGTTTCTCCATCTTGGCTTAGCTTTCAATTTTGTTCCGGGAACGGATGTGCATGACCAGCAGTGCACTTGCTGTGACCTGAAAAGTTTAGATTTTTCTAATTTAATTTAATATCTGTTAGATTGTGTTTTATTTACGTCTACACCTAGATAGCCTTAAATGCACCCTTTACAATAGTGAAATACTAATAGAGGTTGCAAGACTACTGATTTCTTCTAGTCTATTTTTTTATTAAAAAAGTTACTCGAGTCACATTAAATAGTTTTTCTTATCAATAAACGCTTAGTTGATTGTTTCCGACAGCGCTCGACTAGTCTATGCAAGCACTAGTATAGTATGACAAAAATTTCGCTGTATTTATGTGCGCATGCCCAGTAGTATGCCTTCTAGCCTTGCTGTGCGCATTTGTCACATCCCGAGCTTTGCATGTGTTGTGTGCACTGTGCCAAGGCATCAGTCATTTTAATATTTGACCACAGACATAATGTCAGCAAAAGCAGCATTATTAAGTAAATAAAATGAAAATAAAGTACATAAAAATAATTTGACCTTACAGCTCCAAACTCTGTTATATAGGGCCATTGTCCTTTATAGTTTAGATCACAGGGTCGAACTGGGGGTAAAACCAGTACTCATTACCAGGGCCCCAAAGGAAGAGAGGGCCCTTGAAAAGTATGAATCTGAAATATATTTTATTTTACCTGGATATTTTCATGGGTGGGGGGCATTTTGATATTCTAGGTATTATCAAATTGCCTGAGTTTTGAGAACGTAGCGGACGTAGAGGATTATAATGTAAAAGGAGCTCATTCAAATACTGAGGTGCTAAACCATTCAGGGCTATATAAATAATAAACAATATTTTAAAATCTATATGATGTTTGATAGGGAGCCAGTGCAGTGTTGATAGGACCGGGCTAATATGGTCATACTTCCTGGTTCTAGTAAGAACTCTTGCTGCTGCATTTTGGACTAGCTGTAGTTTGTTTACTAAGCGTGCAGAACAACCACACAACCACACAATAAAGCATTACAATAATCTAACCTTGAGGTCATAAATGCATGGATTAACATTTCTGCATTTGACATTGAGAGCATAGGCCGTAATTTAAATATATTTTTGAGATGGAAAATGCAGTTTTACAAATGCTAGAAACGTGGCTTTCTAAGGAAAGATTGCGATCAAATGAAGAATTTACAGAGCAACCAACAAGTCTTAGACAGTGTTCTAGGTTATTACAAGCAGAGTTTTTAGGTCCTATAATTAACACCTCTGTTTTTTCAGAATTTCGCAGAAAGAAATGACTCGTCATCCAGTTTTTTATATTGACTATGCATTCGATTAGTTTTTCAAATTGGTGTGTTTCACCGGGCTGTGAGGAAATATAGAGCTGAGGATCATCAGAATAACAGTAAAGGCTAACACCATGTTTCCTGATGATATCTCCCAAGGGTAACATATAAAGCGTGGAGATTAGCGGCCCTAGTACTGAGCCTTGAGGTACTCCATACTGCACTTGTGATCAATATGATACATCTTTATTCACTGCTATGAACTAATGGCGGTCATATAAGTACGATTTAAACCATGCTAATGCACTTCCATTAATGCCAACAAAGTGTTCAAATCTATGAAAAAGCATTTTGTGGTCAATTGTGTCAAACACAGCACTAAGATCCAATAAAACTAACAGAAAAATGCACCCATGATCAGATGATAAGATCAGATCATTTGTAACTCTAAGGAGAGCAGTCTCAGTACTATGATACGGTCTAAATCCTGACTGGAAATCCTCACATATACCATTTTTCTCTAAGAAGGAATGTAATTGTGAGGATACCACCTTTTCTAGTGTCTTGGACAGAAAAGGGAGATTCGAGATTGGTCTATAGTAAACTAGTTCTTTGGGGTCAAGTTGTGGTTTTTTGATGAGAGGCTTAATAACAGCCAGTTTGAAGGTTTTGGGGACATATTCTAATGACAATGAGGAATTAATAATAGTCAGAAGAGGATCTATGACTTCTGGAAACACCTCTTTCAGGAGCTTAGATGGTATAGGGTCTAACATACATGTTGTTGGTTTAGATGATTTATAAAAAAAGTTTAAACAATTCTTCCTCTCCTTTAGTAGAGAATGAGTGGAACTGTTCCTTAGGGGGTCTATAGTGCACTGTCTGATGCGAAACTGTAGCTGACGGCTGAATGGTTGCAATTTTATCTCTTATAGTATCGATTTTAGAATTAAAGTAGTTCATAAAGTCATTACTGCTGTGGTGTTGGGAAATGTCAACACTTGTTGAGGCTTTATTTATTATAAACTTTTCAGGACATTGGCCATGCAGGATCTATTTTGGAGACCCCTGTCCTACAGAGTTGTTACTTTGCACATGCTTTTTGATCATTACAAATAATAATGTAAAATTATTTTCTTAGAATAGGAGATATGCTGTCTCTCGCATCACATACACTATCAGTAATAAAGTATGTGGTCTTGAAGAGGACCCTTTTTTCTCTCACTTGTACTCGAAACTTTTGGACGTGGACTTGACTTGGACTCGAACCTCTTTGGACTTGGTCTTAACTCGGTCTCGACTAGTCCTGGACTTGGACTTGACTTGGACTCGACAAAGTTGGACTTGACTACAGCTGTAGAAAGGAGGAACCCGGATTATGACATTATCATTATTAAATGATAAGACTCTCCAGATAGGAATGCACGTATCTTCACAGAAAACTGATGTATGAAGTTACAGTCTCAGTGAACTAATCCAGATCAGTGGCTGCAGCTTCAAAAACACTCCAAACATTGAGGTCAAAACAAGTTTGTAAATCACTTTCTGCTTCATTAGTCAATCTTTTAACAGTCCTTAATACAGGTTTAGCTGATTTCAGTTTCTGCCTGTAGGTCGGTATAAGGTGAACCAAACAGTGAACAGATAGCCCCAAAACTGCCCATTGGACAGAGTGATATGCATCATTTATTGCTGTGTAATAGTGATCCAGTATATTATTGTCTTTTTCAATATATGACTTTCTTATTCAGCCTAAACTGGCTGTTGGTAAGAAGCCACATACAATCCCAGTGCACATTCACCACTTTCAAGAGAAAGAGCGGATTCTGCATCACGGGAGACAACAACCACATTAATACAAGGGCAAAAGGGTCCTGATTTTTCTCAATTATATCACTGAGATGATGTCTCAACTAAATGCCTTTCAGGACATGATGCAAACATTACGCAAAAAGGGCATTAAGTTGAGGCTGTGGTACCTGGCCAGGCTGCAAATCCATCAACACAGAGCGGAGGCACCTACAGTTTTTGAAGATCTGATGGAGGCAGCGTGATTCCTGCAAAGGTGTGGTGAGAACTCAGTAGAGTGAACTTAACTATGTTCAAACATTAGCCTATTATACTTTGCTGCTGGCATGCCTATGTAGGCCTACAATTGGGTCTCAGAGCTGCAGTCTGTTGTCATTTAAGCTAGCATGCAAGGAATATGACCAGGGCTCCTTTCGTATTCAGGAATTTGTGCTAGGTGCTTCCAGTCATTGAATCCATCTGTAAAGGCATGTTGTGTGGAGAAACCAATGTTAATGATAAATCCCCTGTTATGTTTGTACTGGCTACTGTATACAGGCCACCAGGGCACCATACAGACTTTATTAAAGAGTTTGGTGATTTTACATCCGAGTTAGTTCTGGCTGCAGATAAAGTCTTAATAGTTGGTGATTTTAATATCCATGTCGATAATGAAAAAGATGTATTGGAATCAGCATTTATAGACATTCTGAACTCTATTGGTGTTAGACAACACGTTTCAGGACCTACTCATTGTCGAAATCATACTCTAGATTTAATACTGTCACATGGAATTCATGTTGATAGTGTTGAAATTATTCAGCCAAGTGATGATATCTCAGATCATTATTTAGTTCTGTGTAAACTTCATATAGCCAAAATTGTAAATTCTACTTCTTGTTACAAGTATCGAAGAACCATCACTTCTACCACAAAAGACTGCTTTTTAAGTTATCTTCCTGATGTATCCTAATTCCTTAGCATATCCAAAACCTCAGAACAACTTGATGATGTAACAGAAACTATGGACTCTCTCTTTTCTAGCACTTTAAATACAGTTGCTCCTTTACGCTTTAGAAAGGTTAAGGAAAACAGTTTGACACCATGGTATAATGAGCATACTCGCACCCTAAAGAGAGCAGCCCGAAAAATGGAGCGCAGCTGGAGGAAAACAAAACTAGAGGTATTTCGTATTGCTTGGCGGGAAAGTAGCATATCCTACAGAAAAGCATTAAAAACTGCTAGATCTGATTACTTTTCTTCTCTTTTAGAAGAAAATAAACATAACCCCAGGTATTTATTCAATACAGTGGCTAAATTAACGAAAAATAAAGCCTCAACAAGTGTTGACATTTCCCAACACCACAGCAGTAATGACTTTATGAACTACTTTACTTCTAAAATCGATACTATTAGAGATAAAATTGCAACCATTCAGCCGTCAGCTACAGTTTCGCATCAGACAGTGCACTATAGACCCCCTGAGGAACAGTTCCACTCATTCTCTACTATAGGAGAGGAAGAATTGTATAAACTTGTTAAATCATCTAAACTTACAACATGTATGTTAGACCCTATACCATCTAAGCTCTTAAAAGAGGTGCTTCCAGAAGTCATAGGTCCTCTTCTGACTATTATTAATTCCTCATTGTCATTAGGATATGTCCCCAAAACCTTCAAACTGGCTGTTATTAAGCCTCTCATAAAAAAGCCACAACTTGACCCCAGAGAACTAGTTAATTATAGACCAATCTCGAATCTCCCTTTTCTGTCCAAGATACTAGAAAAGGTATCCTCACAATTATATTCCTTCTTAGAGAAAAATGGTATATGTGAGGATTTCCAGTCAGGATTTAGACCGTATCATAGTACTGAAACTGCTCTCCTTAGAGTTACAAATGATCTGCTCTTATCATCTGATCGTGGGTGTATCTCTCTATTAGTTTTATTGGATCTTAGTGCTGCTTTTGACACAATTGACCACAACATTCTTTTGCATAGACTTGAACACTTTGTTGGCATCAGTGGAAGTGCATTAGCATGGTTTAAATCGTACTTATATGACCGCCATCAGTTCGTAGCAGTGAATGAAGATGTATCATATCGATCACAAGTGCAGTATGGAGTACCTCAAGGCTCAGTTCTAGGGCCGCTACTCTTCACGCTTTATATGTTACCCTTGGGAGATATCATCAGGAAACATGGTGTTAGCTTTCACTGTTATGCTGATGATACGCAGCTCTATATTTCCTCGCAGCCCGGTGAAACACACCAATTTGAAAAACTAATGGAATGCATAGTCGATATAAAAAATTGGATGACGAGTAATTTCTTACTGCTAAATTCAGAAAAAACAGAGGTGTTAATCATAGGGCCTAAAAACTCTACTTGTAATAACCTAGAACACTGTCTAAGACTTGATGGTTGCTCTGTCAATTCTTCGTCATCAGTTAGGAACCTAGGTGTGCTTCTTGATCGCAATCTTTCCTTAGAAAGCCACGTTTCTAGCATTTGTAAAACTGCATTTTTCCATCTCAAAAATATATCTAAATTACGGCCTATGCTCTCAATGTCAAATGCAGAAATGTTAATCCATGCATTTATGACTTCAAGGTTAGACTATTGTAATGCTTTATTGGGTGGTTGTTCTGCACGCTTGGTAAACAAACTACAGCTAGTCCAAAATGCAGCAGCAAGAGTTCTTACTAGAACCAGGAAGTATGACCATATTAGCCCGGTCCTGTCCACACTGCACTGGCTCCCTATCAAACATCGTATAGATTTTAAAATATTGCTTATTACTTATAAAGCCCTGAATGGTTTAGCACCTCAGTATTTGAATGAGCTCCTTTTACATTATACTCCTCTACGTCCGCTACGTTCTCAAAACTCAGGCAATTTGATAATACCTAGAATATCAAAATCAACTGCGGGCGGCAGATCCTTTTCCTATTTGGCGCCTAAACTCTGGAATAACCTACCTAACATTGTTCGGGAGGCAGACACACTCTTGCTGTTTAAATCTAGATTAAAGACCCATCTCTTTAACCTGGCATACACATAACATACTAATATGCTTTTAATATCCAAATCCGTTAAAGGATTTTTAGGCTGCATTAATTAGGTAAACTGGAACCGGAACACTTCACATAACACCGTACTTTCTACATCATTAGAAGAATGGCATCTACGCTAATATTTGTCTGTTTCTCTCTTGTTCCGAGGTCACCGTGGCCACCAGATCCAGTCTGTGTCCAGATCAGAGGGTCACTGCAGTCACCCGGATCCAGTACGTATCCAGACCAGATGGTGGATCAGCACCTAGAAAGGACCTCTACTGCCCTGAAAGACAGCGGAGACCAGGACAACTAGAGCCCCAGATACAGATCCCCTGTAAAGACCTTGTCTCAGAGGAGCACCAGGACAAGACCACAGGAAACAGATGATTCTTCTGCACAATCTGACTTTGCTGCAGCCTGGAATTGAACTACTGGTTCCGTCTGGTCAGAGGAGAACTGGCCCCCCAACTGAGCCTGGTTTCTCCCAAGGTTTTTTTCTCCATTCTGTCACCGATGGAGTTTCGGTTCCTTGCCGCTGTCGCCTCTGGCTTGCTTAGTTGGGGTCACTTCATCTACAGCGATATCATTGACTTGATTGCAAATTAAAACAGACACTATTTCAACTGAACAGAGATGACATAACTGAATTCAATGATGAACTGCCTTTAACTATCATTTTGCATTATTGAGACACTGTTTTCCAAATGAATGTTGTTCAGTGCTTTGGCACAATGTATTTTGTTTAAAGCACTATATAAATAAAGGTGATTGATTGATTGATTGATAAAAGTTTGCACAAAAAGCATAACACCTGTCCTGTCGATGGAGAGTATAGAAGCCACTCTTGTGAAACCATCTGGCTGTTTGATTAGCGAGTGTGTGATAAATCATTGGAAAGGGAGCAAGTTTTGCCACCTAGACCTCTACCACTTAGAGAAGAAGTATATTTCAAGCTTTGGTTATGGAAGGTGACAGTCCCTTTTGTTAATAATAATACCTCCAACTGATTCAGTTCTAATATCTCCCCACAATGCTGGGTCACTGATGGTCTCCAAAATCAGGTGGTTATTGTTATGAAAATAGGTTATGGTACCTTTAAGAAAGGTACTGATTAATGTTGTGTTTACCCTTTAAACACATATATAACAGAACTCTTTGTGCTGTAGAAAAAATGGGGACCAGTTGCTTTTTGCTGTTCTGAATGTGATGTTAAGAGATAGTGATAGTAAAGTCACTGATATGCTAAACTCTGCCTGGACTCCATTTAGTTCATATTTGGCAACAAAGATAAACAACACATTTCAGCTAATGAATCATATGGGTTAGCAAGAGTGAAGTAACTGATTATATTGAAAAAATGGCGATGTTCGTAACTGTTGGGGAATTCATGGAAGACAGTGGTGACTGGTTGGAGTATGCAGAGTGTTTGTAGCATTTCTTCACCGCAAATGAGATCACAGACGAAGATAAGAAGTGCTCTATCTTGTTAAGTGTCTACACAGCAAAAAGCTCACGAGAAACTTAGCAATACCATGGATGCCGGGAAAGTTACTATACAAAGATTTAAACAACTTGATCCACAACCACCACAGCCATAAACCTTCAGTGATTGTGCAATGTTTCAAGTTCCACACCCATTTTTGTAAGTCTGGAGACTCTATTGCAAAGTTTTTGGCTGAGCTTTGTCAGCTTTCTTAGCATTGCAAGTTTGGAGCCATGCTGAAGGACATGCTGTGTGATCGCCTCGTGTGCAACATTAATGATGTAATTCAGCATAGACTGTTTGGGAAAGCAATAATTTAATTCGCAAAGACAATGGAGATTTACATAAGGTATGGAGTTGGCAGCATTACATTGCATTACAAATGCAGGAGTAACAAATCAAAAGTGAAAAATTCTAAGGATGGGGGAATAGTGATGTGTTTCATGTGACTTAGGCCCAATCCCAATTGTACCCCTTAAGCCCTTCCCCTACCCCTTCGTTTCGCACGTTCACGTGAAGGGGTAAGGGTCTCTCGATTGTCTTTTGGTTGGAGGGGTAGGGGTAAGGGGAAGGGCCAGATAGCCCTTCAAAAGATGATTTTTCGGGACCACACTTCAAACGAAGGGGTATAAATTATCTCGGCAACATGGCTGCTACAGCGAACAAAAAGACACATAAATGTAAGATTTTTTGGCATAAATAAAGATTTTTACAAAAAGTAATCATTTGTTTCTTTACATTCAATTTTGAGTTCATATTAATGGTCATGTTACTCAAAGAAATCTTTGCAAAATTAAAAATAAATAATCACTAATATTTGCTAATGTCATATTATTACAGACTGCATGATAGTGCCACAGCATATGTCTGATCATTGTGATAGCTGCCATAGACATTGATGGGGGATGGAAATAGCGTGTATTCGCGTCTGTGCATTTATCTTTTTAGAGTGAGTTTACTTAAAAACAGCGATTGTATCCTCTCGTCGCTGGAAAATATAATATGCAGCGATTCAGTATTTAAACTTTTATTAAATAAGTCATGGGGCAGCGTTGACAAGTTTATTTTCTCCTGAATGTGTGAGCTGTGCGATTTCTGATATGTGTGTGTGTGTCAGTAAGCAGCTCATTAATCCAGAACGATAATTAAAGGCTCTAATGCACACCAGCACACCAGTATATGTGTGTACTGTAAGAGCTAGACGACGAATGATGGCGTGTGACATCATGGTAGTGGTGTCCCAATCCTTAGGGGAATGTTTTCTCCACTCTGTTTCAAGGGACAAGGGGAAGGGGTATAAAATAGAATTGGGATTTGGCCTAAGGCTGTTAAATGGAAAGCAGAAGAATGTTACAGATGTGTGGGAGCCCACTTCTCAACTTCTAAATTCAAAGATACAGTGTACCATAATTGTGTCAAGAAGGGACATTGGCAATGCAGAAATGCAGAACTAACAAATCAAAAGTGAAAAATTTTAAGGATGGGGGAAGACACATTGCGGGGAAGTCGTGGCCTAATGGTTAGAGAGTCGGACTCCCAATCGAAAGGTTGTGAGTTCGAGTCCCCGGCCAGCAGGAATTGTAGGTGGGGGGAGTGCATGTACAGTTCTCTCTCCACCTTCAATACCATGACTTAGGTGCCCTTGAGCAAGGAATCGAACCCCCAACTGCTCCCCGGGTGCTGCAGCATAGATGGCTGCCCACTGCTCCGTGCGTGCACTTCAGATGGGTTAAATGCAGAGCACAAATTCTGAGTATGGGTCACCATATTTGGCCGAATGTCACGTCACTTTCACATCACATAGGGGAAGCAAAAATTCAAGTTAATGGAGCAAGTCTTAAGATGGAGATAGACATGGGAGCTTCAGACACGATCATCAGTGAGGAAAACTTATGGAAAGTTATAGACTAATGATCAGACAACAGCCTTATGTAATATAATCTTTTTTTCTTCTTTTTTTTTTGCAGAAGATGTGATTGCGAGGTACCCAGATGTGTTTAAGGATGAGATGGGCACCCTGAGAGGCATCACAGTAAAACTTTGCATGGAGCCCAATGCTGCTCCTTGTTTTTGGAAACCCCGATCTGTCCCATATGCAGTAAAACATAAAGTGAAACTAGAACTTGAAAGGATTCTGCAGCTTGGGATTGTTGAGCTTATTCCGTTTTCTAATTGGGCAGCCCCAATCGTGCCCGTTCTGAAAGAGGAAGGCACAGTCCACATTTGTGGAGACTTTAAACTGACAATCAATCAGCAAAACTGGAGACTTACCCTTTTCCAAGAGTGGAGGACTTGTTCTCAATGCTAGCAGGAGAAAAAAAAGGCTCTTAGCTCGAAATGAGTCATGCTAATCAACAGTTGTTGCTAGATGAGGAGTCAAAGCAATACGTCATGATCAACACTCACGAAACGCTATTTTAATATAACAGGCTGGTGTTTGGTATGGCATCTAGCCCAGCCATTTTTTAAAGGACAATTGAATGCTGATTGCAGAGAATTCCACATGTGGTAGTGTACCTCGACGACATTTTGATCACAAGGAAAACAAGAGGAGCACTTCAGTAACCTAGATAACTTGGTTTTAACCTTGGTTAAAACAAGGCAAATGTACATTCCAGGCTGGCAGTATTAAATACCTGGAAGATCAAATATCAGCCCAGGGCCTCCATCCCTTGCAAGAAAAGCTCAGGGCCATTAAGGAGGCCCCAAAACCGGGAAGTGTGTAATAGCTTAAATCATTCCTGGGCATGCGGGAATTTCTTGCATGATGTATCAACTGTGCTGGCCCTGTTGTACCAGTTGTTGTATCATGATTGCCATTGGAAGTGGGTGGTGGCAGGTGCCTTCACAAAAGTAAAAAATTCTGCTGCAGTCAGCCAGTGTGTTAATCCATTTTGACCCAGATAAAGAGCTGTGTCTTGTGATGTCTCTCCATATGACATTGGCACCATACTGTCACATGTGATGGAGGAGGGCTAATAGAAACCTATTGCATTCACATCAAGGACACTTACTAAAGTATAAAAAGGCTACTCTTAACTAAACAAAGAAGGCCTGGCTATTGTGTTCTTTGTGAAGCGTTTTCATCAATATCTGTATAGCCGTCATTTCACAGTTTCCACGGATCATAAGCCGTTGATGAACTTGTTCAGTGAACATAAGAGCATTCCTTCCATGGCATCAGCTCATATCCAGAGGTGGGTGCTGATATTGTCTGCCTACAAATACTGCATAGTATACCAAGCAGGCAAGGAAAATTCCAATGCAGATGCATTAAGCAGGTTACCACTTCCAGGCACCCTGCATCCAGCCCACTGCCACCCAAAAACAGTTTTCTTGTTGGAAAAGTTGAGTGACTCACCAGTGAGCGCGAAGCAGATCAAAACCTGAACAGAGAGAGAGAGACAAAGTCTTATCAAAAATCTAAAGATTTGTCATCCAGGTCTGGCCATCCATGGTGGTGGACACAGAGAGGAAAAATTTAGAGAAAGGGAAAAACTAGGTCTCAGTTCAGGATGGCTGCATCTTGTTGGGTTCAAGAGTGGTGGTACCGCCACCAGGATGAGCCAGAGTGCTGTTGGAGGTCCAGATAGCCCATCCTGGGGTGTTACTCATGAAAAACCATAATGGAAAACAAACGGAAAACCGTTATTCCATAACGGGCGCAAACAGTTCTGTCGCTATAGAACTGAAACGTAAACAATGGAATTATGATGGGGGGGGGGGCAAACTGACATTCAAAAGGGGACACGCCTAAGTTAGAGTGGTGTAAAGTGTTGTGTGCAAACTCAGCCCAGATCAACAGAGCTCCAGGCAGTCTGAGTGTTATAGACAAGGCATCTGAGAGCCTTCTCGATCTCCTGGTTGACCCTCTCAGTCTGTCCAAAGCGTTACACGCAGAGAACAAAAGTCAATACACAAAAAAATAAAAAATAAATAAATGTACATCCAGTGTCACCAATCAAGACACAAACACCATCTTAAAAAGATGGGGTTTTAACCATTTCTTAAAACTTGTTAATGTTGGGGCATTCCTAACAGTTAAGGGAAGTGCATTCCACAGCCAGGGGGCTGCCACAGAGAAGGCTCTTTTACCCATTGTTTTTAGTCTACAAGAAGGCTGTTTAAGGAGAAAAGAGTTGGCAGAGCGGAGAGAACGAGGGGGAATATATGGCGTAATTAAATCACATATATATGATGACGCAGTTCGATGTACAGCTTCATATGTTAAAATAAGAGTTTAAAATCAATACAGGCATGGACTGGAAGCCAATGCAAGTTCCTAAGCACCCCAGAGATATGCTGATGAGAAGGAATAGGTGTAAAAACACGAGCAGCAGAGTTCTGTATGTGTTGCAGTCGCTTAATAGACTTTGCAGGCAGGCCAAGATAAAGGGCATTACAATAATCATGCCTAGAAGTAACAAGTGCATGGACAAGCCTTTCTGCATAAGGTAATGAGAGAAAAGGCCTAATCCTGGCAATATTCCTTAGATGGAAAAAATACAGATTTTGAAATGCTTTTGATATGTGCTCCAAGTGTCAAAGGAGTATCAAAAATTACACCAAGGTTGCAAACTTGAGGTATCGGAGATACTACATTATTTTCATAGTTTCAGCGAACCGTGCCATCCCTATTACCTCAATAATCAATCAATTACAGGCCTAAAACAATCATGCCCGAGCAGACGGAAATTAGTACATCTCACTAATTTTTTTTGAGCAAGCATTGATTATGCGTCTCAATTTGTGGGATGCATGAATTGGGCTTCAAACGCTGTGTGCGCACGCGCTACGCGGGACGGGTGGTCACCCTAAGTACCTGTCCAACGTTAGATTTATTGTTTTCTAAAATTACAAACTGTGTACGATCAGTGAGATAAGATTTAAACCACTACAACACTGTACCGGAAATACAAAGCCAAGTCTCTAGTCTCTCAATCAATATAGAGTCACACACCGGGTCAAAGGCTGCACTCAAGTCCAACAGCACCAATATAGTAAGGGCACCAGAGTCAGCAGAGAGGCTAAGAGATTGTTCATAACTCAGACCAAGGCAGTCTCAGTACTTTGTCCTGATCGAAAACCAGATTGAAAAGGTTCTAAAAGCTCAATTCATGGACAAGTGAGAATGAAGTTGTGACACAACAACACATTCAAGAACCTTCGCCAAAAAAGGAAGATTAGATATAGGCCTGTAGTTAGACATATCAAACACATCACTTCCAGGCTTTTTAAAAACTGGTGTGATGGAGGCAACCTTAAGGGCTTAGGGAACAAGTCCAGTAGTAAGGGATGCATTAACAATGTTCAAAATGAGAGGACTCATAGATGACAGACACTCTTTAAGAATGTTAGTTGGAATAGGATCCAGAGTACAGGTAGCAGAACTCATCATCATAATTAATTTAGAAATGTAATCAATGGTAACCATTTTAAAACTAGAAAACAAAGTTAACAGACAATTTAAGGGCTGAATCTCAGGAGGTGCACCCAGAGAGACAGAAGTAATAAACTGATAAATATTCTAAATTTTTTCCGCAAAGAATTTCAAAAACATATTGCACTGCTGCACAGAGGAACAAATAAGTGAATTTGTAAGTTTAAGAAGTTTGTGGATTACTTTAAAGGGGGGGTGAAATGCTATTTCATGCATACTGAGTTTTTTACACTGTTAAAGAGTTGGATTCCCATGCTAAACATGGACAAAGTTTCAAAAATTAAGTTGTACGTTTGAAGGAGTATTTCTGTTCCAAAAATACTCCTTCCGGTTTGTCACAAGTTTCAGAAAGTTTTTTTTCGAGTATGGCTCTGTGTGACGTTAGATGGAGCGGAATTTCCTTATAAGGGTCCTAAGGGCGCGTCTGCCGGAAGAGCGCGCGCTCCCGTATAGCAGCGCACTGAGAGGCTGAGCACAGACTCACTGATCAGAGCGAGAGCGTCGCGAAATGTCACAAAAGGAGTGTGCTTTTGGTTGCCAGGGCAAGACAACCCTGCACAGATTACCAAAGAAAAAACAGCATTAAGGGACCAGTGGATGGAGTTTATTTTTACAGAGCATCAACGGAGTTGTGCAAGTGTTTGTGTTTGTTCCCTGCATTTCGAAGAAGCTTGTTTTACAAACAAGGCCCAGTTTGACGACGGATTTGCGTATCGTTTATTTCTTAAGGATGATGCAATCCCAACGAAAAAGGGTCACGATCGTGTGTTGGAACCACAGGTGGTAAGTAAAACTGCTTAAAATATCTCTGCCTCCTTGTTAGTGCGTCCGCCTCCCATCGGAGACCCGGGTTCGAGCCCCGCTCGGAGCGAGACGTTGCTGCTGCTGCTCTCGTTCAGTTTCAGCCTTGGGATCTGATTTTGGATCATAAATAAATGGCTGAATCTGACTGTTAGCCATGGTTTGTTTTGGATGACGGTTTTTTCCTCAAGGTAAAGTCAAAGCTTCCAAATGCTCTCAACGCAAAAGCCTACTGGCGCTTGTGATTCTTTAGCTCCGCCCACACGTCACGCCTCCAGGTGGTCGTGTTTTTCCGGGGAAAATCGGTACAGACTATCTTTCTCTTATGAATATAATAAAACTAAAGACTTTTTGGAGTTATGAAGGATGCAGTACTACTCAATAGGTACTCAAGATTAACAGGATATTGAGTGAAAACGAGCATTTCACCTCCCCTTTAAATATCTTATTTGGATTTGCAGTACCATTATTAATGACTTGAGCGTAGTATTCAGTTCTCGCTATTTTGAGGGCATCGCTGTATTTAATCAAATGCTCATCGTACATAAGACTTTTTATATTGTCGTTCCAACTGCATGTTCTTTGTTTTAAGGACCCTAAGCTCAATAGTAAACCAGGGTGATAATTTTGAAAATGAAACAATACGTTCTCTCCTGGGGGCCAGCACATCTAAAGTTGATGATAAAATTAAGTTATAGTGATCAACAGTATTACCTGTAGCACTATCATTGATCATACATGAAAACAGATTAAGATCAATATTTTTAAGATTTCTAAAACAAATAACCCTCTTTTGTAATTTTTGTAGAGAAACAGGTAAGTTAAAACTCAAGAGCTTATGGTCACTAATACAGAAATCTTTGCCTTCAAGTTGTTTAATATCTGCACCAGCTGTACACACTAAATCAAGTGTATGAGGACAGGCTAATGGATGCCCCAATGAGGCGACCGAAAGACTTCCAGAATCGAGAAGTGAATTGTGATCCCCGGTCGGACACCATATCTTGGGGAAAGCCATGGATTCGGAAAACATGTTGCATCAACAATTCCACAGTCTGGCCCGCTGTGGGAATCTTGGGTAATGGTATTAGGTGACAGGCTTTAGAAAAATCTGTCTACGCCGGAGGATACAGGTCTTAGCTTGGGGATACTTAACACCTCTGTGGATTGGGCTGGTGGCTTGAGAGGGATGGGCAGCAGCTTGGAAGTGGTTGGGGAGTCAGACTTCACCAGCAATTCAACAGATAACAGAGAGAGAGACCGGATATACAACAATTACCCCAATCAATCACTGCCCTGGCTGTCCAATCTATATGTGGATTATGGAAGGATAACCATGGGAAACCAAGGATTAAGGGGAACTCTGGTGAATGAATCAAGAAAAATTTTATCATCTCCTTATGACAACCGATTTGGAGATGGAGGGGTGTAGTGCACTCACCTGACCAGAGTCCAGAGGTCTCACATCCAATGCAGTCATGGTCAGGGGTTCTTGAAGAGAGATGGGCTGAATTCTGAGGTGTCTGGCTAAAGTATAATCCATAAAAATTTCCAGCAGCCCCTGAATCTAGGAAGGCCCAAAGCTTATGTTGGTAGCCCCAATTCAGTGACACATTGAGTGAAACCCCAGAAGGTGGTTGGGGGAATGTGATTACTCTTGTTCCAGCCCCCCTCTTCTCGGACGAGAGTTGTCTTTTCCCGTCAGCTCAGGGCAGTTGGACCTGAAGTGGTCTGGCTTACAACAGTAGAAACAGCACTTCTCCCTCATGCATCATTGCCTCTCGGCTTGTGACAGTCTTGTCATTTTCAGCTGCATGGGTTCCTCGAAATTCCTGGGGAGTGGAGGTGGATCGAGGGTACTGTTTACGTTCTCATGCGGCATGGTGGAACGTTGCTCTCAGTGGCTAACGTGCAGGAACTCAATAACAAATTCCACTACACTCCTTGTCCCTTGAGAGATCTGAAGCAGCATGTGATTAATGTATCCCCCACTAGCAGGGTAATGAAAGACCCTCCTCATTTCAGCAATAAATAGTTTGCAATTGTCAGTAAGCGGGGATTGTTATTCCTGCAAAGCCGTAGCCCAGTCCAGCACTTTTCCAGTGAGCAGAGTGATGATGTATGCAACCTTACTGCTCTCCGTAGGGAAACGGTTAGGTTGTAATCCAAATACTAGAGTGCACTGAGTGAAAAAGCCCTGACATATCTCAGGATTCCCATCATACCACTCTGGTGCAGGTAGTTTTGGCTCAGACAAAAGCTCAGGAACTGGAGGTGTGGGTCTCACAGCTGGAACAGTAAACACTGGAGAGGTTTGAGACTCAGTTTGCTCACTTAAGCGTTGTAGGATCTCAGTTAAGATCTGCTCATGTCTGCGAATGGTGGAGGCTTGGCTAGACAGAGCAGCTAATATACGATCCACATTGGAGGCAGGTGGGGCTCCTTCTGCTGGGTCCGCTTCCATGGTTCAATCTTGCTGTAATGGGTGTCTGAGGCTGGAATTGAACTCAGGTCTTCTAGGCAACTGAACTACCTCTTTACCGCTGGGCTATGATGGATGATACATTTGCATTTACATTTAATCATTTAGCAGACGCTTTAAGCGACTTACAAATGAGAACAATAGAAGCAGTCAGGTCAACAAGAGAACAACAACAGTATACAAGTGCCATGACAAGTCTCAGTTAGTCTAGTATAGAACGCATAGCCAGGTATATATATATATATATATTTTATTAAATGAAAAAGACAAGAAAAGGAAAAGTACTGGTGTTAGTAGGTTAAGTGCAGGCGAAAAAGATGAGTCTTTAGATGTTTCTTGAAAATGAGTAAAGACTCAGCTATACGAATTGAGATTGGGAGGTCATTCCACCAGATATCCATTGGATCGATATCCATTGGACCCAAGAGTAGAAGAACAAGAAGGCTTTGTCAGTCAACAAAAGGGCTTTACTGACGGTTCCAAGATCCCAAAGTTAGTGATGTGACATTTAAACCGAGGCGTTGGAGCTTGTGTCGAGAAAAAAGGGGAGTGCCAGATGAAGCCGCGATTCGAGGCTTGTGTTGTTAACATGTAGAGCTGTAGTCAAGTCCGGCTTTGTCGAGTCCAAGTCAAGTCCAAGTCCAGGACTAGTCGAGACCGAGTCAAGACCGAGTCCAAAGAGGTTCGAGTCCAAGTCAAGTCCAAGTCCAAAAGTTTCGAGTCCAAGTCCAAGACCGAGTCCAAATGAAAGAAAAAAGGGTCCTCTTCAAGACCACATACTTAACTACTGATAATGTTTGTGATGCGAGAGAAAGCATATCTCCTATTCTAAGAAAATCATTTTACATTATTATTTGTAATGATCAAAAAGCATGTGCAAAGTAACAACTCTGTAGGACAGAGGTCTCCAAACTACATCCTGGATGGCCAATGTCCTGAAAAGTTTAGTTCCAACTGGCCTTAAAACACCTGGAAGATTAGTGTGTCTAGTAAGAGCTTGATTAGGTTCAAGTGTGTATAATTAGGGTTAAAGCTAACAGGGGCATTAAACAAGATCCTGGGCCCTATGCATAGGCAGTCCTGATGGGCCCCCATGGCCCCCACCCATGAAAATATCCAGGAAAAAATATATATATTTTAGATTCATACTTTTCGAGGGCCCTCTCTTTTCTTTGGGGCCTTGCTAATGAGTACTGGTTTTACCCCCAGTCCGACCCTGGAAGCTAAACTTGGATAAACAAACAAAGTTTGGAACTTTAAGGTCAAATAATTTTTATGTACTTTATTTTTTGTTGACATTATATCTGTGGTCAAAAATGTATATGACTATGCCTAATTGGCCCAGTGCACAGACACACGCAAAGCTCGGGATATGACAAATGCGCACAGCAAGGCTGGAATGGATACGTTTGGCTCTACTGGACATGCGCACATAAATACAGCGACATTTTTGTCATACTGTGCTTGTGCTTGCATAGACTAGTCGAGCTCTGTCGGAAACAATCGACTACTCCAGCATGCATTAACCATAATGCATACAAAGTGTTTGCAAGTACGACGTGAATTTTAGAATTACAATATTGCGTGGAGCTGTTACTATATGACCTTATCTATGTTGCATGTAAAAATAAAATATGTAATGTAATAATTAGGCTCAGTGTCACACCCTCAGCTCGTTCCCTCAGCCCCAGTCACCATTGCCAGTCACCATCCACTCAATCTCCCATGCACCGCTCACGTGAACCGTCACCCGAATACTAATTACCTGCACCTGCACCAGCAATCACCACACCTTTAAATACTCACCTCACTCACTCACTCACCGGCTGGAATCAAGATTGCATGGACACTCTTAGTGGATCTTCTGCCTGCTCCTTGTGGGCCGTATTGTGACTCTGTGGAGATTCAGACACAGCGATTAAGGGAAGTGACTCTTTGTTATCTGGCCTAGCTTTGTGCTTGAACTCACCTATTGATCAGTGCTTGAAGATTCACCGTCTGTGACCACACTTACCTGCTCTGTTAAAGTCCTATGTTAATAAAGCTTCACGAAAATACTTACCCGTCTTCTCCTCTCCTTGTGTGGATGTGACAGGATTCCAGCCCCTAAAACAGAACTTCATATCTCCCATGGATGTTAACGCTGCAGCTCAGGGAGCGGCTCCGGACCCGTTCACCGAAATGGTGACTGCCCTCCGCCAAGTACTACAGTCAGTTTCACCACCCACCGAAACTGGTGCTTCCGCCACCAACAGCACGCCCCTTGCACGTCCCACGTGCTATACGGGTGAACCGAGTGGCTGCAGTGGGTTTATTCTGCAGTGCTCACTGTTCGTCAACGCAAAATAACTAGAAGGACACACGAGCTACAACTCGTTCTGCCCCACGGACACCGGGAACAACTGGCCCTCCTCGTACTTCCTCGCGCTACCGTTGACGTCGTCCTGGGTAGGCCGTGGCTGGCCCAACATAACTCACAAATCAACTGGAGCACAGGGGAGATCCAGGCATGGGACCCGGGATGCCAGAGTCACATTCACCGTTCACCAGTCCAGAGTTCACAGTCTGCGCCACCGCACCTTCAATTGCACTCCACCTCCATAGGAAGACCTGCCCTTTACTCCTCCTACTCCGATGTGTTCAGCAAGGAACAAGCCACCCGATTACCGCCACATTGGCCCTGGGACTGTTGTATCGACCTGCTGCCAGGTGCCAAGCTACCACATGGGAAAATATATCCACTCTCCCGTCCTGAGCAGGTGGCGATGGAGGAATACATCCAGGAGGCTCTCGATCAGGGGTTCATCAGACCATCCACATCTCCAGCTGCATCCAGTTTCTTCTTCGTCCCCAAAAAGGATGGCGGACTTCGACCATGCATCGACTATCGGGTGCTAAATGACGCCACCGTCAAGTTCGCCTACCCGTTACCACTCGTTCCGGCGGCTCTGGAGGAACTGCGCGAAGCCAAGGTGTTCACCAAACTCGACCTCCGCAGTGCCTACAATCTGATCCGTATCCGAGAGGGAGACGAGTGGAAGACTGCCTTCATCACCCCTGCCGGGCACTACGAATATCAGGTTATGCCCTATGGGCTTGCTAACAGTCCATCCATCTTCCAGAGTTTCATGAACGAAATATTCCGTGATTATCTCCACCAATTCGTCATTGTCTACATAGACGATATCCTGATCTACTCCCGGAACATAGAAGAACACCAAACCCATGTCCGCCACGTCTTACAACGACTCCGAGACCACCACCTCTACCTAAAAGCTGAGAAGTGTGAGTTTCACTGCACTACCGTCTCCTTCCTCGGATACGTGATCTCTGCGGAGGGAGTTCAGATGGAGTCAGCCAAGGTAGATGCTGTGGCCAACTGGGCGGAGCCCACAACGGTGAAAGAACTCCAGCGTTTCCTTGGCTTTGCCAATTTCTATCGGCGCTTTATCAAGAACTACAGCCTGCACTCGGCTCCTCTTACATCCCTCCTAAAAGGAGGTCAGCGCCAGCTGCGCTGGACACCCCAAGCTCGAGAGGCCTTCAGCCATCTTAAACACCTCTTCACCTCAGCACCCATTCTTCGACATCCTGACCCGTCCAAGCCTTTCGTCGTAGAGGTTGATGCGGCCAACCACGGCATTGGAGCCGTGTTATCCCAAAGGTCTGGTGAACCTTGCTCACTCCATCCGTGTGCGTACTTCTCTAAGAAACTCTCTCCTGCCGAATGCAATTATGGAATCGGAGACCGTGAGTTGTTGGCCATTAAACTCGCCCTTGAGGAGTGGCGGCACTGGCTAGAGGGAGCTCAGTTTCCATTCACTGTTGTCACCGACCACAAAAATCTCCAATATCTGCAGAACGCCAAAAGACTCAATGCTCGTCAGGCTCGTTGGTCACTCTTCTTTGCTCGCTTTAATTTTCAGATCACGTATCAGCCCGGTCACAAGAACACTAAAGCAGATGCCCTGTCCCGTATGTACTCACCAGAACCAGACACCAACAAGCCTGATTCAATTCTACCACCCTCCGTTTTCCTCGCGCCCATCCTCTGGCAGATCGACGAGGAAATTCGAGCCGCCACCCTCGAGGAGCCTGCACCTCCGGAGGTTCCCACGGGTCTTATGTACGTGCCCACAAACCAGCGACTCCCTCTACTGGAAAGTGCGCACACGTCACCTGGCTCAGGACACCCTGGCAGCAGGCGAACCCTCTCGCTCATCCAGCAGAAGTACTGGTGGCCCAACATGGTTCGTGACGTTACCCGGTACATCCTCGGATGCTCGGTCTGCGCCGTTACCACCACACCTCGTCAACTTCCCGTGGGTAAATTACAACCACTGCCCATTCCTCGCCGACCCTGGACCCATCTAGGGGTGGATTTCGCCACTGACCTTCCCCCCTCACGGGGGTACACTACCATTCTAGTTGTTGTAGATCGTTTTTCTAAATTCTGCAAACTAATCCCTTTAAAATGTCTTCCCACAGCGTTCGAGACCGCCGAAGCCCTCTTCACCAACGTGTTCAGGAATTATGGCACTCCAGAGGACATTGTATCGGACAGAGGTCCTCAGTTTATCTCCAGGGTCTGGCGAGCGTTCTTCCAACTCCTCGGAACATCCGTCAGTCTATCTTCTGGATATCATCCTCAGACCAACGGCCAGACCGAGCGGAAGATTCAAGAAATCTCACGGTACCTCCGTACTTACTGCTCCCAACACCAGGATACCTGGAGCCAGTATCTGCCGTGGGCTGAGTATGCCCAAAACTCCCTTCGCCAAACCACTACAGGCTTAACCCCTTTTCAATGTGTTTTAGGCTATCAACCACCGCTGTTTCCCTGGTCAGGAGAAGTCTCTGAGGTGCCCGCGGTAGATCACTGGTTCCAGGAGAGCGAGAGGGTGTGGGACTCAGCTCACATCCATCTCCAACGGGCAGTTCGGAGGCATACAGAGACCGCTAACCAACGCAGATCGCCTAATCCCGTCTATCTGCCTGGAGACAAGGTTTGGCTCTCCACTCGGGATATCCGCCTCCGACTGCCCTGCAAAAAGCTGAGTCCCCGCTACATAGGGCCGTTCACCATCCATTCTCAGATAAATCCCGTCACCTACCGCCTGGACCTACCACCACGCTACCGGATTTCACCCACGTTTCACGTCTCACTGCTAAAACGTCACACTGATCCAGTTTCTCCTTCCTCCACAGAACCAGAACCGCCTCCCCCTCCAAACCAACCCGAGATCCTCGGAGACAACATCTACCAGGTCCAAGAGATCCTCGACTCCCGGCGGCGGAACGGCCACCTGGAATACCTCATAGATTGGGAGGGGTTTGGTCCCGAAGAGAGGTCATGGGTACCACGCAATGACATCCTGGATCCGGCTCTCCTCGAAGATTTCCACCGACAACACCCGGACCGCCCGGCTCCCAGAGGTCGTGGTCGTCCCCGTCACCGCTCTAGGATGCCTGGAGTCACCCGTGGGGGGGGGGGGGGAGTGTCACACCCTCAGCTCGTTCCCTCAGCCCCAGTCACCATTGCCAGTCACCATCCACTCAATCTCCCATGCACCGCTCACGTGAACCGTCACCCGAATACTAATTACCTGCACCTGCACCAGCAATCACCACACCTTTAAATACTCACCTCACTCACTCACTCACCGGCTGGAATCAAGATTGCATGGACACTCTTAGTGGATCTTCTGCCTGCTCCTTGTGGACCGTATTGTGACTCTGTGGAGATTCAGACACAGCGATTAAGGGAAGTGACTCTTTGTTATCTGGCCTAGCTTTGTGCTTGAACTCACCAATTGATCAGTGCTTGAAGATTCACCGTCTGTGACCACACTTACCTGCTCTGTTAAAGTCCTATGTTAATAAAGCTTCACGAAAATACTTACCCGTCTTCTCCTCTCCTTGTGTGGATGTGACACTCAGCTGACAGAGTCTGGTGTTTGCTAGATAACAGGTGAGCCAGGGAATCAGCTCCAGAAGTGAATGAATGTAAACTTTGAGTGAAAAGATCGCAAATCAAACACCGCATTGTTGTCGCCTCTCTGTGCATCTCTCAGAAATCAGAGCGTTGCAAGAGTAATTTTACCTATAATAATACATCATAGCTACACGTTATATTATTTGTATATATTTAAAAGGCAAATATTGAAAGCTTAGGCTACCATGATACGAATGAATGGAATAAGCACAGCGCGCTCACTAATCAAACAGCCGCGCTGCGCGTCTCAGTCTCTCAAAAACCAAATCAGTTCTCTCTCAAGAGTAGGCTAATGATCAGCTTAGATACGGATACATTGTCTACTTGTCCTACATGTTTGCATCTTTACCTTTTGCTGGTTTGCGCGGAACACACACATCTGTTTAGTGAAGTTCATTAACATTAAGACTCGCTTAAAGTGTTCTGCGTAATGAGAATGTGTGCATTGAATGGATTCAGTCGTGTTCAAATGATCACTAAACGTTTGTCATGACATCTCTCTGCTTGCATGATAAATATTATTTTAGAAATTAATAATTATTTCAGTTTAACACGACATACTTGTTCAGTGATAACTACGAAAAAATATATAAAAAGTCATAACAGTCTTATCAAGTAACTGTACGATGTTGTATCCGAATGCAGATAGGAAAAATTTTGTGATTGTTACAGATACAAATACTGGCTGTTACATGAAAATGTAAATATGTAATGTCATATATAAAGTATTTAAAATTTACATATGTAATTGTTGCATAAGGCTATACATTAATACGCGTTTATTGATTTAAAAAAAGGCTATCTAGGTGTAGACGTAAATAAAACACAATCTAACAGGTAGAAAATTAAATTAGAAACATCTAAACTTTTCAGGTCGCAGTAAGTGCACCGCTGGTCATGCACATCCTTTCCCGGAACAATACTGAAAGCTAAGGCAAGATGGAGAAACAGATGATCATAGTTGTACAAGGATAGCCATTTTTTAAATGAATCTATTAGCAGAGCTACTGCAAGTGATTTTAAGTGCTGGAATTCCATTTATTCTTTGCTGAAACTTCTGCGTCATCATGGAGAGCGGGTCATGGTTGCCCAGCAACAGCAGACGCCACTGGAGCGCGAGCGCAGATTACAGAGTGCTTTGGAAATAAGGAGCGCGGCGCGCCTAGCGTTTTCCACACGTTTTCAGTCGCGACATCATGCAAATGTGGTTTTGTTTTGAAGGATACATTTTTTATTAAATTTTTTTGCTGGACTCGGTCGAGACCAACTAGAAGACTTGGCGAGTCCAATGGCCAAGTCCGAGACAAGTCCGAGTGCAAATTCAACGAGTCCGAGACAAGTCCGAGACGACAGAAAAATGTCTCGAGTCCGGACTCGAGTCCAAGACCGGACTCGAGTACTACAGCCCTATTAACATGGAAATCACGTGACTGATGACAAACGAGGCCTCGGTTTGTGTGGGCACGTCATCGGTTCGGTCTGAGTGTCGGTTCCGGATAAAGGCGGTTCGAAACTCATGCCACCTTGTGGGTGTTGTCAGGAGTAGATGAATCAGTTGTAGTTGAATCAGCGAGTCAGAGTTAGATAGTTGTGTTGTCATCGTTATTGTGTCATATATGTGTTAGGGATGTATATTATTAGATTATATCAGGTTAGATTAGTTATAGTATATTGTTATTATTAATTAAAGTAGTTATATTATAGTATTGTTATATTAATTAGTTAAGATTTTTTGGATTGCTTTGGTTTTTTTGGATTTGGACTGGACTGCGTTTTTATTTGGATTGCCCTTTTGGATTTGTTTGCTTTTTGTGACCTCTTCCTTTTTCCTTGTAATGGAGCCAGCAAGTAAGAGGAAATCCTCCCCTGTCTGGGAGTTTTTTTTAAATGGTGGGTCACAATAAGGTATGTGTATTATTATTGTTTTACTGTCTTGATCTAATAATAATACTCACTATAAGGCTGTATTATATTTAATGTCTATTCATTTATGTTTCTAGGTGAAATGCTTGCTGTGCCTAAAGGAGCTGACATACAACAATAACACCTCCTCCATGCTCAGGCATTATCGAGCACTGCACGAGCATGCACAGACTACTAACAATCATTATCAATCAAATCAAATCAATATTTATCCGAAGTGAATCTCACAAGATCTGAGGATCCACTAGTATATTGGGCTCAACATAAACATCTGTATCCTCATTTATACCAGCTGGCACTGACATTTTTATGTTCCCCCACATCCTCTGTTCCATGCCAAAGGATCTTTTCCAAGGCTGGAGAGGTTCTGTCCAAAAGGAGGAATCGTCTAAGCCCCAACACACCTGAATAAATTCTGTTCCTCAATAAAAATAATGTGTGATCCTTCCTTCACCCACCCAGTGTTGCAGTTTGTTCCTCTAAATCCATAGTCCCATAAGCACAACACTGCACTAAAACAGGCAATGGACAAATGTCTTCTCAGGTCATTGATTCAGTATGGTTTTATTGGTCTGCTATTTCTTTGCACAGTAGCTAGGTGTCACTAGTGAGCAATAATGAATTAAACTTTGAGTAATGAACCTTTTGGTGAAGCAATGGTGTGTGAGGTCTCAGTGGTTCACGAAGCCTCATTTTGCCATCACTACCCAAAGTACAACATAAAAGAAGGCGTGCTTCCTCGGTGAACATACAAAACAAAACATGAATACAAAACAATACAAAAAATGAACAGTAACAAAACCAGAAGCTTAACAAACTTGACTTCCTAGGCAAGGATTACCCACAACAGGTTAGCTCAAGATTGAACACAAGTTTAAGGAAGAGGCACACTTAAATAGGCAGAACACAAACAAGATAATTACCAGCAGGTGGTAGAAATCAATCCCTAATTAGAGGTGACCCAAAGAGATCTACAACAGCTGGGCCACCTAGTGGATGGGAGTGTCATTACACCTCATGAGTGACAGTGCCGAATAATGGTTGGGAGAGTCATTACATGAGCAGCAACTAGAGGCTGGAGCCTTACAGTTTCCTGTTTACATTTGTGTATGTGGCATTTTTCGAACAAAAACTTATAGTTTGTTCTCTAACTTAAATATCCTCATTGTATTCTGCTAATTTAGATTTATTTTCAACAGTATTTAACGACTATCCATTATGTATGATGCTTTTTCAGATTTATTTTTCAAGTAAAGTGATATTTTTATATTATTAAAAAAATTGACCACTTCTAATATGTAAGGAAATTTTAAAGCCATTGTTAAGAGTGAACAGATTCTCCTTGTCCAAACCTTAAACACACCCATTGTGAGTGATTCTCTTGATTTTCCTCCCTCCATAGTTGTCTCTGAAATGCTGCCTTCACAACAAGGAACCACACTGGCTGCTCCTTTGCATACCTCTCTTTTCATCCTACAACCTTTCTTTCTTTCTTTTAAGTCAAGTTAAGTGTCCTATATTTATATTGCGCTTTATACAATACAGACTGTGTCAAAAAAGCTTTACAGTATTAAACAGGAAAATAGTGTATTGATAATGCAAGAGGACAATAGTAAACACAAAATTTTTCAGTTAAAGTTCATCATTGATTCTGTGATGTCATTGTCCAGCTCAGTTTAATTCAAATAGAATCTGTGCAACCAAATCAGCAATATTGCCAGAAATTAAGTTACCCCAACTAAGCAAGCCAAAAGCGACAGTGATAAGGAACAGGTTGTGCAGAAGACTCGACTGGTTCCCGTGGTCTTGTGCTGATCTCGCAGAGGATCTGTCTCTGAGGCTCTTCTAGTTGACATGGTCTCTGCTGACATTCAGGTGCTGATCCAACATATTGACTAGATACAGACTGGATCTGGGGAGCTATGTTACATCGGTGTAATGGGAAGTGTTCCCTGTTCCGGTTGACCTAATTGATGCAGCCTAACAATCCTCAAAAGGATTTGAATTATAGGAATGTGATAGTGTTTTGTGTGTTTCAGAAGAGCTTTAGCGTGAGGCTGCCTCTGCAAAGGCGCCTGCCTCTTCTCTCCCCTTTGTTAACTATCCACCACCTACATCAGCTGAACTATCATCTTACACCCTCTTTAGAGCCATCCCCATAGCAACCCCAACCCACCGCTGCTTTTCAGTTCAGTTCGATCTGGCCCATATGTCAGAACCCCAAAATATCACAGACCTTTCTAAAATGAACCGAGACAATCTGTAGAGGTGGTCTGAATACAGTTTAGGTATGGGACAATAAATTGATGTATCGCAATTCGTGGATCGATTCTGAGACATTGGCTCCATATGAGGACCCGTCACCCAGCCCAAGAGCTAGTCTCTCTTTGCAAATTAGACATTCCACTAAATCATTCAAATTTTTCTATAAACTAATCTAAAATTCTTTCTCTCACTGCTGCAGCTGTGATTTCTCCTCATATTAAAAATGTTGGGGTTTGATTTAATCCATTGAAGTTTTCTTTTCTTGTATCACTAAACTCCTCGCAGGTGATTGCACAGCTTGCTGTTCTTTGTTTTTGGGGGATGAACTTGGAGCTCAAGCTGAACCTGGGTTTGAGCCTCTATTGAGGACAGCAAGTGTATAATACTATTTTTTCTCTTAAAAAAATAAATAAATAAATAAATAAATAAATAACCTTTTTAACTTTTGTTTCAACTGTACACAGAACATTTTTACAAAAAGTGTTGTGGAACAAATCCAGGTTGGGCAAACATGAAACATACCTCAATATTTATTATAACGGCAGTGGTTTGGTTGTCCTTTCATGAACTCCATTCTTGTTTAGTGTTTTTCTGATACTAGACAAATGAACAAAGACTTCTGCAGTTATCATTGGGTTCTTTCTCACCTGTTTAAGGATTTCCGACTGGGTTCTTCAAATAATTTTTGCAGGATGCCTGCTCCTAGGGAGATTAGCAGCAGTCCATAATTTTCTATATTTTAGACATGGTATCTTACTGTAAGTCATAAACACCTAGGTCTTTAGTAATGCTTGACATGATTCACACTAACCAGACTTTCAAGAGAAGAACTGATTTGTCAGTAACCAGACTTTGTGTGCCTTTATTTAAAAGGACTTGACCTTTTAATCTCATCTCCTTAAATAACTCCAATTAGCTTTTGGAGAAGTTGTCAAACAGAGTTTCACTTAAGTTTACTTCCAGCCTGTCCTGTCACGTATTGTGTTAATAGTTTTTTAAGACTGTGTTTGTCTATTATTGTCACAACTGAAGATCAGACCACATTTTATTAATGCAGAAACATATTCTTACCATTGTGTGTGTGTGAGTCTGTACACACTGTTTGGGAACAGTAAAGAGTATTATATTTCAAATGAATTAATTTCAAATAGATGTATACATTCTATTCATCAAAGAACTCTAAAATATGTATTAAGGTTACCACAAATATATTTAACTATTTTCAACTCTGAAATTTTGTATTTATATATTTATTTATTTATTCCTTTAATCGAAAATCATAAAAAGAATATTAGAATGATTTCTGAAGGATCATGTGACACTGAAGACTGGAGTAATGGTGCTGAAAATGTATCTTTGATCATAGCAATAAATTACATTTTATTACATACAGTTTTTTTTTTAAATTCTAATAGCATTCCAAAATATTTCTGTTTTTACTGTATTTTGATAATTATAATAATGATGATAAAAAATAAATGCTGCCTTTGTTGAGCATCTTTCAGATTTGAGACTTCTTTCCAAAAAATAAAAAAAACACACACACAACACACACACACACACACACACACACACACACAGACAGACACAGACACACATATGCATCTTATACATCCTTATGTTTCATTGACCCTAATAAAACCAATACATAATCCTTACCAATGTTTAAACCAACATTCAATAATAGTGAATATGTGGTGTGTCTTTGTAGAAAAACTTGAGATAACCTGTGAACTCCTGTCAAATTAATTGATTATAAATGCATCTGTCTATCTCAGCCTGGCATTTTTACTAACGCCTGTATGTTTTTCACTTGCCTGACTCATTTTTTTTTTTTTTTTCAAATGCTAGTCCCTATGGTGACAGAAAAATAAAACTTGTTTGTTTCTGAATTTATGTGACAGATTGGCAATCATCACCAAGTGAGTGGGTGGATGAATGGAACCACAATGCCATTGTTTTTATATATTTGTATAACTTTTCAGGAAACAATTCATACACTCAGTTTTAGCTCACTCTGACAGATCAGTCAAGCAATATAAAATAAAATGTGTCGCTTGCTTGAAAATTCATAGTTGACATTACAATCTCACCACAAGGGGGCAGGGCAACACCACTAAACTTTCATTCTTGGAGCTCTATGCATTAAAGCACACACACACACACACACACACACACACATATATATATATATATAAAGCATAGCAAAGAAAAAATACAAATACAAATTTCAACTGATGCCTTACAACATGGTTTTAACTGGCACATTAACATAGACAAATGCTAGAAATCCATGTGTTAGCCTGCTCTGCTTTCACCAAACTAAACTGAGAGCCTGGGCCATAAAGTACAGCTTTTGTCTGATGTAAAGGGGAAAAGCAGCAGGTGTGACGACTGCTGAGTTATGGCTTTATTGTAACTGTTATTTTGCCATGTCCCCATCAAAACACACAGGCCAAGTCACCTGCCTTATCAGCAGTCATATAAAAAGACAGATATGGACATTACAAGAGGATATTCAAGAAGTGCAGTATAGACAATGGCTGTTCTTTATATGTGCCACTGAAAGCTAAACCAATAACTTATTATCATTTTGTCCTGTTTATCTAATGATGTATACAATTTGGTGTGGTTAGATGTGTGAATTTAGAAAATTGTGTTTTGCTAAACCTCTTTCCATAGTGTTAGTGAATATTGAATAATAGGAAAATGATCTCAGACATGACTCTTCTCTGTGGAATGGCATTTATGCCGGCAGAAATAAGGCTGGATATATTGATTCAGCAACCATGCACTAAAAATGCCTAGATCCACAGACATCAAACAACAAGTGCTCTTGTCTTGGAGTGCAATATGCATTAAGTCAGAAGATCCTTCTGCAAATAGTTTTTATCACACCCAGGCAAGCAATGGCTTCAAGCCTTTCTGGTAGTGCCTCATCAAGCCTGTGGCTTGACACAGCCTATCTATTCAAAGTGTCCAGATGTATATGTAATGTATTAATATAATGTTTCAAAAGAAGTAAGTTACATGCTCAATGATTATCATTACTCTTTTACTCCTACTAAAAATTGCAGTTTAAAGTGTTTTCTTTTTTTTTTTTTATTATTTTGGTGTCACTTTCAATACTGAGTTTACAACATCAGTGCAGATATGTCAGTTTCTTCGTATTGAGCACTAAGGAACAATATAGACTAACATCACATGGCATATTTTTCCAAAATTTCCCTGATCAAGTAGATTGAAAGAAAGTCAACAAGTGGGGTTTCATGTCAAGCACAATATAAACTCCCAGTACTTAATTAATTGCCTGTAGTTGTATCTTAATTTTATTTTAGTAAAGCTAGATTTTGTAATACAAAAATCATTGAAATGCATTTAGCACAGATTCATTACTTTCCAAATTACTTTCCTTTCAGTTTGTCTGCTGAGCACTGGCAGTTCAGACGGCAAAGAACACTGAAGGCCTTAGGTTGAAACTGTGAATAAGCTTTAGTGATGCCTTTTTCCTCCATGTTCCCAGAATGTGCTCATTAATCAGTGGTCGAGCCCTTTTCAGTTCATGACACTCTGAGCATTAAGCAATGGTCCTGTGTTTACAGAGAGGGAGGTACCAGGATTTACACCCAAGCTTTAGTGCCTTTCAACACCTTTCGCTCAAGCTCTTCTGCCTCTGCTCTCAGCGAACTGGAGTTACTGCTCCCACCTGCCAGGTACAAAGGAAAGTTCTGCACATTTTATGACAACAGGCCAATATTCTTTAAAGTAATGACTCACCAATACGTCGATTATTTGATTGCTACAATGACTGTATGAGTTCTTGAATCTGGGATAGATATTTTGACTCTGAGGCTCATCTGACCATGGAGTTATCAAGATGCTTCGACGTCTGCTGAGATCTCTCTCATCTAGGAATGTATAGTTTGTTAACTCAGTATCTGTTGTCTGAGCATAGATTCTTTGCTAGACATTATATATGTGAACCCATCTTGACAATATCTCTTGGGGAATAAAAACTAGAGAAACCACACACAAAACACACATTCTCTCTATTAAAGCTTGAGAATAAATAACTCAAAAAAATACATTTATTTACAGACTTTTAATACTGAAAGTCATAACTCTAATACAGCTGTATTTTTGTAACACAGTGCATGCTTTGGTCAAATAAGAAGATTTTGAAAAAAAAATAAATAAATAAATTAACAAATAGTCTTCTGCTGACTATTTGACTTCATTCATGCTTTTTATTTGTAGAGTGTGATTTCAGATTTCAACATAAATGTATAAGGAACATGTTAATGAATATGATAATCAAGTGCAATTACAGAAGGTTACACAGTAAGATATGAACACAGCTGATTGCCTACATTACTTTGATTACGAATACTCAGCAACAAGAATACAGTAAGACATAGCATACAAAACTAAGCCCATGACATTTGAATAAGTAGATGCAGGGGACTTAAAAACAGGAACATTTGACAACACAGGCTCTTGGTAACACAGGTTCTACTGATTCCACTGTGTGGGTAGGTTTTACCTGCTATTTGCGTTGTCGTTAAAGCATCTGGCCAGCCAATCAGGTGATGAGAACACTGCTCAGATGAGCTTCGCTAGGTTGCTAATAAATGAGCATAAACGGCCGTTTAGATACATCTCTTAACTATCGGCCAAACAAATTAGCAGTCAAATAAGTTGTAACGTCTGTATTATACGTTAACGTAAAACGTTTTCAAAAACCATTAAGTGAAGACTTGGCCTGAGATGTAAATTTATTCCATTCAGTATTCTCTTTTTAAAAGGATCTGTCATAATTGTAACCATTGTAACCAGTGAAAAATAGTATTCATGAAATCAATATCTATTTCCATATTGCGTGCCTCTGATAATACAAGTTTAAGCCTTTGCAGATGGTGCTGAAGGAAGAGGCCGTTGGTAGTGCTTTTCTTATAAGGGTTCATCAAAAAAAAAATGAAAATTTGACACTACAATATGAAATCTGCATAAGGCACGTTGCAAAAAATCAACTAATCTTGCCTTCCGCTTTGCATTATCATTGTGGTCAGCGGCTAAAGGTGTCTCATCTCACAGAGTTAAACTATGATACAAGATTAAATAAATGGTTAGTAAACTGTTCAAATTATAGCATACTACATAAAATATTTCAGGAACATTTATGATTTTAGAAAAACATAAAATGTTGTCCAACTTAAACCATCCAAGGGGTCAATGTTTGGCTGGTTAGCTTAGTCTAATGAACCCCTGCTGGTAAATGGCATAACTACACCATATTTACTTACTAAAACCATCTTTCTGCACTGACAGCCCTTCGAAGGTAACCATTTAGACTGGTGAAACAAAATTAATTATTGTGGAATACTGTCAGCAGAGACCATGTCAATTAGATGAACTTAGAGACAGATCCCCTGCGAAGACTTTATCACCAGGGGTTACAACCACATTTCTGGAGCACATAACAATGCATATTTTCCATATCTCCTTAATCAAACACACCTGATTCCGGTCATCAGCTCATTTGTAGAGACTCCAAGACCAGAAATAGGTGTGCCAGGTAAAGGAGAGATGCAAAATGTGTAGTGTTGGGATAGCTTTTGGACCGTGTTTGGGAACCACTGACATAGACGGCCATTGGCACAAAACCACAGGAACCAGATCTTTTGCACAATCTGACCTGTGTTGCAGCCTAGAATTAAACCATGCCATGTTGGTTTTATCTGGCCAAAGAAGAACTGGCCCCCTGACTGAGCCTGGTTCCTCCCAAGGCTTTTCTCCATTTCTGTCACTGATGGAGTGTTGGTTCCTTGTCGCCTTTGGCTTGCTTATTTGGGGACACTTCATTTCTGGCAATACTGTCTACTTGAATGCACAAATGCTATCTGAATTGAACTGAACTGGATGATGACATCACAGAATAAACTGTGAACTGACTTTAACTAAAAAATGTAGTGTTTACTATTGTACGCTTGCATCATCAGCATTCGTATAAAGCGCTATATAAATAAAGGTGACAACTTTAGTAAGACCATTTTTTGGAGAAATCATAAAAACACGAATTAGACTTTGATTTTTATATTGCCACTGATGTCATAGTTCAGGATCACATAGTTCTGTTGAGTAATGTGGTATGTACAGATCAGATAATTAACTGAAGAAAAAAAAATATTTGGAACTGTGTACCCATGAGCAAAGATGCTGAGCACATCCTAGGGGACATGCATCAGTTGAGCTACTGACATTGAGATGAATGGCAGAGCTGAAAAGTTTATGTTGAAAAGGTCGCTGTTGGACAGTGTTTTCTCTACTTCCTGTTGGCCTTCTGTAGCAAATCGTAGCTCCGTGTAGCTGTTTTTATTTAAGTTTTTCTCTAGAATCTCTATCTTACTATCACTCTCTGTTTTTTAAAGTGTTTTTCACAAGATCATCAAACAACCGCAGTAAGAATATTTCATCAAGCACGGTGAGTAATGGCTTCGCCTGCTATCGTAATTTGCACCTCTTGCACAGTTTATCTATCTCTGTCGCTGGTGAGGGATTCACATGTGATAAATGCAGGGACATAGTTAGGCTGACAGAGAAGATTTCAGAATTAGAGACACGCATCCAAACTTTAATTGAGGACAGAAAGAATGTTAGGGCTCTAGATACAGCTTTGGATGCGTCTAGCTCAAGGATTCCTGTACATTGTTCGGTTCCGGAAACAGAGCCCCTGCAGCAGGGCAACTGGGTGACGGTGAGGCAGCGTAGTCGTGGGTCAAAACAATGCTCTTCTGTTCCGATCGAAACATTAAACAGGTTCTCCCCACTCAGTGATGCACCCACTGAGAAACCTGATGAAAGTGCTCTAGATATTGGTGATTCTATTGTACGGAACGTGAATATAGAGACACCAGCCACCATAGTCAAATGTTTACCGGGAGCCAGAGCACCTGACATCTTGGCAAATAAAAGTCCTGGCCAATGCTAAACGTAAATACAGTAAGATTGTTATTCATGCCGGCGCTAATGATGTTCGCCAGTCGGAGATCACTAAAAATAACTTTAAAGAGGTGTGTGAACTTGCAAGCACGATGTCAGACACTGTAATATGCTCTGGTCCCCTCCCTGCTTACCGTGGTGATAGCAGAATGTCATCACTCAATGGCTGGATGTCTAAGTGGTGCCCACAGAATAACATAGGTTTCATAGGGAATTGGACGAGCTTTTGGGGCAGTCCTGACCTGTTTAAAAGGGATGGTCTTCATCCTTCTCTCTAGAAATATGGCAAATAGTCTTAGAGTTTATACTTGACTAACTGGGGCCCAGGTCAGGAAGCAGACAGACTGGCTAAACCGACCGTCTGCTAGCTGCCTCACGTCACAGAGGTCAGTTAATTCTCAGCACATAGAGACTGTGTCTATTCCCTGAACTAGAAAATACAAAAAACGTCCAAACCAAGTTAAGACTAACAATTTAATTGAGGTTCAACAAATAAAAAACAGAAGCAATATGGATAAACAAATGACAAAGCTTGGCTTATTGAATATCAGATCCCTTTCTACGAAAACACTTTTTGTAAATAATATGACCACTGATCATAATCTAGATGTGCTGTGTTTGACAGAAACCTGGCTAAAGCCTGATGATTACATTACTTTAAATGAGTCCACCCCCCAAGATCACTGTTATAAACATGAGCTGCGGCATAGGTGGAGGCGTTGCTTCAATTTATAACAACGTTTTCAGCATTTCTCAGAGGGCAGGCTTCAAGTATAACTCGTTTGAAGTAATGGTGCTTCATTTAACATTATCCAGAGAAACAAATGTTATTGATAAATCCCCTGTTATGTTTGTACTGGCTACTGTATACAGGCCACCAGGGCACCATACAGACTTTTTTAAAGAGTTTGGTGATTTTACATCCGAGTTAGTTCTGGCTGCAGATGATGGGGATTTTAATATCCATGTTGATAATGAAAAAGATGCGTTGGGATCAGCATTTATAGACATTCTGAACTCTATTGGTGTTAGACCACACGTTTCAGGACCTACTCATTGTCGAAATCATACTCTAGATTTAATACTGTCACATGGAATTGATGTTGATAGTGTTGAAATTATTCAGCCAAGTGATGATATCTCAGATCATTATTTAGTTTTGTGCAAACTTCATATAGCCAAAATTGTAAATTCTACTTCTTGTTACAAGTATGGAAGAACCATCACTTCTACCACAAAAGACTGCTTTTTAAGTTATCTTCCTGATGTGACCAAAATCATTAGCATATCCAAAACCTCAGAACAACTTGATGATGTAACAGAAACTATGGACTCTCTCTTTTTTAGCACTTTAAGTAAAGTTGCTCCTTTACTCTTAAGGAAGGTTAAGGAAAACAGTTCGACACCATGGTATAATGAGCATACTCGCACCCTAAAGAGAGCAGCCCGAAAAATGGAGCGCAGCTGGAGGAAAACAAAACTAGAGGTATTTCGTATTGCTTGGTGGGAAAGTAACATATCCTACAGAAAAGCATTAAAGGGGGGGGGGGGGGGGGGTGAAATGCTATTTCATGCATACTTAGTTTTTTAAACTGTTAAAGAGTTGGATTCCCATGCTAAACATGGACAAAGTTTCAAAAATTAAGTTGTACGTTTGAAGGAGTATTTTTGTTCCCAAGTTTTTTCAGAGTATGGCTCTGTGTGACTTTAGATGGAGCGGAATTTCCTTATATGGGTCCTAAGGGCACGTCTGCCAGAAGAGCGCGCGCTCCCGTATAGCAGAGCACTGAGAGGCTGAGCACAGACATTCATTCACTGATCAGAGCGAGAGCGTCGCGAAAAGTCACAAAAGAAGTGTGTTTTTCGTTGCCAGGGCAAGACAACCCTGCACAGATTACCAAAAAAAAAACAGCATTAAGGGACCAGTGGATGGAGTTTATTTTTACAGAGCATCAACGGAGTTGTGCAAGTGTTTTTGTTTGTTCCCTGCATTTCGAAGATGCTTGTTTTACAAACAAGGCCCAGTTTGACGACGGATTTGCGTATCGTTTATTTCTTAAGGATGTTGCAGCCGGTCGTGTTTTTCCGGGAAAAATCGGTACAGACTATCTTTCTCTTATGAATATAATAAAACTAAAGAATTTTGGAGTTATGAAGGATGCAGTACTACTCTATAGGTACTCAAGATTAACAGGATATTGAGTGAAAACGAGCATTTCACCCCCCCCCCCTTAAAAACTGCTAGATCCGATTTGTTTTCTTCTCTTTTAGAAAAAAACAAACATAATCCCAGGTTTTTATTCAATACAATGGCTGACATTTCCCAACACCACAGCAGTAATGACTTCATGAACTACTTTACTTCTAAAATCGATACTATTAGAGATAAAATTGCAACCATTCAGCCGTCAGCTACAGTATCACATCAGACAGTGCACTATAGACCCTCTGAGGAACAGTTCCACTCATTCTCTACTATAGGAGAGGAAGAATTGTATAATCTTGTTAAATCATCTATACCAACAACATGTATGTTAGACCCTATACCATCTAAGCTCCTAAAAGAGGTTCTTCCAGAAATCATAGATCCTCTTCTGACTATTATTAATTCCTTATTGTCATTAGGATATGACCCCAAAACCTTCAAACTGGCTGTTATTAAGCCTCTCATCAAAAAAACACAACTTGACCCCAAAGAACTAGTTAATTATTGACCAATCTCGAATCTCCCTTTTCTGTCCAAGATACTAGAAAAGGTGATATCCTCACAATTATATTCCTTCTTAGAGAAAAATTGTATATGTGAGGATTTCCAGTCAGGATTTAGATCGTATCATAGTACTGAGACTGCTCTCCTTAGAGTTACAAATGATCTGCTCTTATCATCTGATCGTGGGTGTATCTCTCTATTAGTTTTATTGGATCTTAGTGCTGCATTTGACACAATTGACCACACCATTCTTTTGCATAGACTTGAACACTTTGTTGGCATCAATAGCATGGTTTAAATCGTACTTATATGACCGCCATCAGTTCGTAGCAGTGAATGAAGATGTATAATATCGATCACAAGTGCAGTATGGAGTACCTCAAGGCTCAGTACTAGGGCCGCTACTCTTCTCGCTTTATATGTTACCCTTGGGAGAAATCATCAGGAAACATGGTGTTAGTTTTCACTGTAATTCTGATGATACTCAGCTCTATATTTCTTCGCGGCCCGGTGAAACACATCAATTTGAAAAACTAATGGAATGCATAGTCGATATAAAAAACTGGATGATGAGTAATTTCTTACTGCTAAATTCTGAAAAAACAGAGGTGTTAATTAAAGGACCTAAAAACTCAGCTTGTAATAACCTAGAACACTGTCTAAGACTTGATGATTGCTCTGTCAATTCTTCGTCATCAGTTAGGAACCTAGGTGTGCTATTTGATCGCAATCTTTCCTTAGAAAGCCAACGTTTCTAGCATTTGTAAAACTGAATTTTTCCATCTAAAAAATATATATAAATTAAGGCCTATGCTCTCAATGTCAAATGCAGAAATGTTAATCCATTAGGTTAGATTATTGTAATGCTTTATTGGGTGGTTGTTCTGCACGCTTAGTAAACAAACTACAGCTAGTCCAAAATGCAGCAGCAACAGTTCTTACTAGAACCAAGAAGTATGAGCATATTAGCCCGGTCCTGTCAACGCTGCACTGGCTCCCTATCAAACATCGTATAGATTTTAAAATGTTGCTTTTTTTACTTATAAAGCCCTGAATGGTTTAGCACCTCAGTATTTGAATGAGCTCCTTTTACATTATAATCCTCTACGTCCGCTACTTTCTCAAAACTCAGGCAATTTGATAATACCTAGAATATCAAAATCAACTGCGGGTGGCAGATCCTTTTCCTATTTGGCGCCTAAACTCTTGAATAACCTACCTAACATTTGTTCGGGAGGCAGACACACGCTTGCAGTTTAAAGCTAGATTAAAGACCCATCTCTTTAACCTGGCATACACATAACATACTAATATGCTTTTAATATCCAAATCCGTTAAAGGATTTTTAGGCTGCATTAATTAGGTAAACCGGAACCGGAAACACTTCCCATAACACCCTATGTACTTGCTACATCATAAGAAGAATGGTATCTATGCTAATATTTGTCTGTTTCTCTCTTGTTCCGAGGTCACCGTGGCCACCAGATCCAGTCTGTGTCCAGATCAGAGGGTCACTGCAGTCACCCGGATCCAGTATGTATTCAGACCAGATGGTGGATCAGCACCTAGAAAGGACATCTACATCCCTGAAAGGCAGCGGAGACCAGGACAACTAGAGCCCCAGATAAGGAGCCCCTGTAAAGACCTTGTCTCAGAGGACCACTAGGACAAGACCACAGGAAACAGAAGATTCTTCTGCACAATCTGACTTTGCTGCAGCCTGGAATTTAACTACTGGTTTCGTCTGGTCAAAGGAGAACTGGCCCCCCAACTGATCCTGGTTTCTCCCAAGGTTTTTTTTTTTTCATTCTGTCACCGATGGAGTTTTGGTTCCTTGCCGCTGTCGCCTCTGGCTAGCTTAGTTGGGGTCACTTCATCTACAGCGATATCGTTGACTTGATTGCAAATAAATGCACAGACACTATTTAACTGAACAGAGATGACATCACTGAATTCAATAATGAACTACCTTTAACTATCATTTTGCATTATTGACACACTGTTTTCCTAATGAATGTTGTTCAGTTGCTTTGACGCAATGTATTTTGTATAAAGCGCTATATAAATAAAGGTGACTTTGACTTTGACTTTGTTAGACGATCCTTTCCCCATTCAACCACTTTTTCCAGATGGCATATCCGGACGAAGGAGGCAGGAACCGGCAAACAATCCAAATGAAACTTTAATTACAAATTTTAATTACTCCTGTTTTATATCCCTCCATCTCCTCCGTGGGACTCGAGACCGGAGAGTGTCGCAGGTGTCGTTCATCTCCAATCACTCCACCGGCCTCGCTCCTCGTTCCCTCCGGGGGGGACCGTTCACGGGGACCTGCGGGAACTTGGGGGTAGGACAGACGAAGCGAGAGAAAAGGAGATGGAAGGAGGAGCGACAGAGACGAGAGAGGGGCGAGAGTAGAAAAAAAAAATTCCGGTTCCCAGACACACTGCCACCAGCTGGGTGATTTCCTCTGCGGTTTCTGGCGGTGGCACTGGACGGCCCTTGGCGGACGGTACAACACTCCTACTCCGCCCGGTGGACGGCGACGGCTCCTCCGGTTTTGGGCAGCCGGCAGGCGTCCCCCGTTCCCTGCTCCTCCCCATTCTTGGAGAACGGCGCCGACTCCTCCGCTCCCTCACGGACGGCAGCCGCCCCTCCACATCACGAGCGTCCATGGCGGCACACTTTCTCGACAGCTCGATGGCACCACGTCCCTCACCCCCGCCCCACTTGTCACAGCGTATTATGATAGAGCCAGTAATGTGAGAGCCAGTCACAAAATAATCTGTCCACCTCTGGTCATCAAGCATCAACACCCTCATTCTGCATTGCACAACATGATAAATCTTCTAACACATCTCTAGAACCATTATAGATGGTTTACTTAAGTTCATAAAAAAATTAAATTATTAATTTCATCAAGCTCATATAGAGAGAAATTCTATATGATCTCTATCAGGAATAAACAACAGTGTTTTAGTGCTGAAGTTATTGAGGCACAGTATTAGTGTTGAGAATATTCTTTCACTTTGACTTTCATCTTTAAAGGAAGCCAAACAATAAGTATGTTTTTTTTTACTTTTACCATCTCATTGAATTGCTTTGTGAGATTTATGGGAATGTGGCTTGCCAGGTGCATTGCCATGGCATGGTTTAGATGTGGTTGCCTTAATCAGACAATGTTGTTCTTCCTATTGTTGCATCCTCTTGGATGTGTGTGAGCAGTTGCTAACGTGAATTTCTCTGGTAATACAGATGCCCAATGTTCAGCCTCTTAATGTTACTGCAATACAAGAGATGCATGACTACCTTGATTCACTCAACAGATGTCCAGGCCTTTTAAAGGATGTTGCTTTTGTTCAACACAAATGGCAGATTTCCAAGACACTATTTAGAATTCTGTGAATTAGTAAGTAATGCCAAACACCTGCAACCTTCCAATATCAGGGATTTACAGTTGGATTAATTGGTCATTAACAAACCTGTATAGATGTGTGGTGTTTTCAGGAACTTTTTTTTGTTGTTGTGTGAGCTTCCAAGCTTCCAATTGGACCTGTAACTGGATTTTTAGGCCTGATAATTCAGTTGAAGCAGAGATAACCACTAAATACTGTAATGAGGCCAGTTCAGTGGCAACATCAATGTTAAAATCTTTGTCTTGGAAAAACAAAGTACTACAGTATGATTTATGTCCATAACTTTGTCATTTGGCCTCCAGTTTGTAAGAATTATTCAGAACATGGTTGATCACTAAATTCTTTATCCCCTTTTATATCTTTATTTATCACTGATGGTATGTGATTGGATCACATCTAAGGCTCATGTTCATACCAGGTGTAAATACGGCCATTGTGTGCTGGTGTGGTGTATTATGACACTTTAAAATATCAGTTGTATTATACTTAGCAGTTACCGTATTAAGACGGTTAAAGTAATTTAAATGTGCATATGAATCTCTTTGAGATACACATGTACTTAGGTCAGTTGTGGCAAAATGAAAAGTACACCCTCTCTCTGACCACCTTTCAGATGCATGGTGACACACTTGACAATTGATTAATGTCTCTTTAAGTGAATTTTCAAGGCCTAGCCTCAAGGGTCAAATTTTTCCCAATGACCCTCTGTTGGGGTGGTTGACTTTCTCAGGTTAAAATGATGTTTCTTTAAGAGGGGAAAATAATAGAGCTCCTTCTTAACAACACCTTGACAGCCCATTGACAGACTCACAAAGAACTAGAGCCATAGAGTGCAGGGCAGAGGGAAAGAAAATAACGTCACACACACAGTCACTGAGCTGGTTTGCTTTGATAACTTTGTCTGACTTAATCTATTAAAAGACATGTTTGCAGAGTAAAGAATACCAAAACACTGAGTATTTGCTTATATCTTAAGCAATGTTTAAATGAATTAAATACACAAACTCTATGTATTGTATTTGTAAGCACATTAAAATAAAAAATATGCTCAGTTAATATAGAACTTTGATATATGTTGCTGTGAGACGTATGAATGTGTATTTGAGACATTTAACATCTTGATTTTTGCATGGGCGGAAACTTAACTGCATAAAGAAAATTTTTACATGTGTTTTGGCTATCAATTAAACAAATCTCAATTAAACGCCTACTGTGTTAAATGCTAAGTTTAACTAAACAGAAGACGATGCTGAATAAAGTCGTCGTTTTTGCTATTTTTGGACCAACATTTTTTTTTGATGGTTAAAAAAATTAGAACTGACCCTCTGATGTCACATGGACTACTTTGATGATGTTTTTCTTACCTTTCTGGACATGGACAGTATACCGTACACACAGTTTCAATGAAGGGACTGAGAGCTCTCGGACTAAATCTAAAATATCTTAAACTGTGTTACAAAGATAAACAGAGGTCTTACGGGTTTGGAACAACATGAGGGTGATTAATTAATTACATAATTTTGCTATTTGGGTACTAACTAACCCTTTAATCTTTTGACATATTGGACAGGTTAACTGGGTTAAAGTAAGATTTTTTTTTAAATGATGCAGTATGTAATATTGTCAGCTAGCCTTTGAAATGAGCACTACAGTCCAAATTTAAAATATTGGAGAGTTGGTTGTCCCACCTCTCTATCCCAGACTCAACAATCATGTGGGTTTCCAGTTTGAGGAAATCCAACAGTAGCCATTTCGACTGACAACAGAAGGTAGGAAACACTGAAAGTTGATGAGATGCTTTATTAATATGGCTTTTTGTTGTTGTTGTTATTGTAGTCTGGCCGTAGAGCTTTTTAGGTCGGGCAGAATCTGCGATTTCTGACCCAGTTCATTTGCTGGCTTCCATGGCAGACATACAGCTGCTGTTTTCCACTAACTGGCAACCCGAGGTGTCAAAATACTATTGGGTAAATTGACAGTGGGGTGAATACAAAAACAAAAACAGACATTCTGACACGGAACACAAATTTCAAAGTAAAGTAACTGGCTGTAGTGTTGTTTTTTGCAGAAACAAGTATGTGAACTTTTCCTAAATATCTGCAAAAATATTGTGGTATTTTTATGCTTTAGTACAGTAAATAATAATAATACTTTTTTTTACAGTGTAATTATAATACATACATACATGCATACATACATACATGCATACATACATACATAAATTCAGCACCTTAAAAGCAAAATGTTTGGTATACAATATTAATTTAGTTGCTATAGTTTATTATTTGCATCTGTGTGCCAAGCATTGTGTGGTGCTGAGAGCAGCAGGCACTGAATCCTGCCAGCCATAACCCTGGAGAAATGGACTCATTGATGGCTTTGTGACTGCATGTGTCAAGGAAAGTTATGAGTGACTATAGCTAACAGACACAATGACAGACGGAACAGACTGCAACACATTGGAAGTAAAGCTTGGGACCCCTGGGAGATATTTTGACAGACGTACAGACTTCAAGTTTTAGGACTGAGGTTATTGACTTGATATTAGCTTCAATAAATGATGGTTAAGAATAATACGGCTTTGAGAAACTTTGATCTTTATGGTGATGCAAAACTAATTGCATTGCTCTCAGAGTGTTTACACTGTAAAACATGATTTTCGTAATTGTAAAACAAAGATTATTGGAGTATATTTAACAAGAACTTCGCTTTAAATTCAATGTTACTTGCTGTTTCTTTGTAATTGTTTTACATCATTTATTTTCATGAAATAGGTCCAACAAGTATGGCATTTTCACAGCTAGTTCAGAAATTTCTATATCATGCCATCTCTATATATCCAAAATGTATATTTTACATCTTGCCATTTCTACTGGTTGAAATCACACAGATTTTTTTGTTGCAGTGAAATTTTTGTTTTCGTTTGTTTTACAAGATTTTTGTAGAGCTTGACTGTTGGGATAGAAAAATTGGGCATGTCATTAGGTTCAATTATGGGATGTGAATCTGTGGTAGAGTGTAGCAGGTGGCTTAGAAAGCCCTGTGCCCAATTGTGTGCTGAATTGTGTTACTTAAAGGATATTGCAACCAGATGGTAATTTGGACGGAAAGTTAAGTTTCTAATCTTGCTAAAATTTCTATCCAACACAAGTACCCATGTTGAGCAGTGGAATGGATTCCACAAGCAAAGAAGAGCCTTCTGACGACCATGAGATTTCTGCAAAACTGATTGAAAGATGACATTAAAATCACATATTGTTGTCAGAGTCGAATTGTCTGACAAAAGAAAATGACATAAAAGAATTACACATTTGCCACTGTCAGTATCATTGGAAGGTATTACTAATATTGTAAAGAATGTCATGACCTGCAAGTGACTCGCACCACAAATGAAAACAAGACTGATGAAAAGTCTTTACTTGCATGATTGATTAGAGCAGAGTGACAGCGAGCTCATGCTCTTTCAGGGGTGGTCGATGGCTTTGAATCGCACGATGAACTTTTTACCCTCAGTCTTCTGTGTTAGATTTGCTCTCGTGAAGTACATTTTTTTATTTATTTATTTATTTATTTATTTATTTATTTATTTATTTATTTATGTCCAGACATAGGTATGACAGCTCTTTGCTTGAATATTTCATCACGTATGTGATTTGGATCACATATTTTAGCAAACATATGATAGTGTAATCATTATTGCTATTGGATTAAGGGAACAATGTTGCCAAGAATATGGAGTTGTGGACAGTGTTGAAAAAGGTAATTATACACCTTTATACATTATACACTTTTATGAGTGAGCATCAGTCACAGTGTTGACACATTTGGTCCCCTAATTGACAAATTATAAATTATTTCTTATTTATATAAATATAAAAATAACAATTTTGTAGATTGTTTGTTGTAAAAGAGGACCCAACATAATATGTTTTTCATTGTTATTATTATTATTATTATTATTATTATTATTATTATTATTATTATTATTATTATTATTTATTTATTTTTTATTTTATTTTATTTTATTTTTTGTTTGGTTGACTTTATTTATTTAGTTGCTTTTAGTTTATTCATTGTTTTAAAGAAAAATAAAACAGAAAAAAAGCAGAACAACTGCTGAATAACTCACTGATCCCAAAGCATTGTGATCATGGTATGGTATTGGAAGGGGAAAAAGGTCATATAGGTTTTTAGTGACATGAGGGGTAAATGTGTTTGAATTTTTTTATTTTAAAGCCAATAATCTACAAAACGTGTATATATATATATATATATATATATATATATATATATATATATATATATATATATATATAGATTTTGTTTTAAACATAAACTCTTGATAGCAGCGTTTTACTTCATTTTTGATTAATTGTAGCAAGGGTGTGTTTACTATCTTTACATGCCTGCACAATAGCAGTTGTTGTGTTTAGCTTTTTTTCTGTTTTTTTGCTTTGTTGTAAACTGCTTTTGTCAGATTTTTCTAGACAAATGAAGCTAAATGTGAAAGAACCATTTTTACCTGTTACCTCATACCGCCCTGTCAGCATGAATATGATTCATAAAGGAACTGCACCTGCACTCATTGTGTCTATTCTGAGGTTAAAGAACTGGAGCAACATTACTTTGAAGTTCTCTCTGGAGCATAAAGTAAAAACACAACAAGACCTGTTTAGTCATGTGAAAGTCACTCACTCATCCCGCTATTTAGAATAAATTGAACGCCTACTTGTACAAGTCATTAGGAAGATGTTTGTCCTCAGGCTTGTCTTGGATGTCTTCAGGGTGCTGATCAAACATCAAAACAAGAAGTTTCAGACTTGATTTCTAGTGGTTGTCATATTTAGCTATGTGTGAAAAAAACCTAAATAATAAATAAATATATCAGTACAGATTAAAACTCAAGGAAGAATTCCCTACATTCGTTATTAGATTATTTCATTATCCAGTTATTTTGAAAACAATAAGAAACCAACAAATTTACATAAATTGTGATATTTTGTGCATTCTTAAAGGGTTAGTTCACCCAAAAATGAAAATTATGTCATTAATAACTCACCCTTATGCTGTTCCAAACATGTAAGACCTCCTTTTATCTTCGGAACACAGTTAAGATATTGTAGATTTAGTCCGAGAGCTCTCAGTCCCTCCATTGAAGCTGTGTGTACGGTATACTGTCCATGTCCAGAAAGGTAAGAAAAACATCATCAAAGTAGTCCATGTGACATCAGAGGATCAGTTAGAATTTTCTGAAGCTTCGAAAATAAATTTTGGTCCAAAAATAGCAAAAACGACGACTTTATTCAGCATTGTCTTCTCTTCCGTGTCTGTGTGAGAGAGAGTTCAAATCAAAGCAGTCTGGATATCCGGTTCGCGAACGAATCATTCAGTTCACCAAATCGAACTGAATCGTTTTAAACGGTTCTCATTTCTAATATGCATTAATCCACAAATGACTTAAGCTGTTAACTTTTTTAATGCGGCTGACACTCCCTCTGAGTTAAAACAAACCAATATCTCGGAGTAATTCATGTACTCGAACAGTACACTGACTGAACTGCTATGAAGAGAGAACAGAAGATGAACACCGAGCCGAGGCAGATAACGAACAAAACATTGACTCGTTCACGAGTCAAGAACCGTTTCTGTCAGACACGTCCGATTCGTGAACCGAGGAGCTGATGATACTGCGCATGTGTGATTCAGCGTGAAGCAGACTGACACACAGAGCATCTGAACTGAACTGATTCTTTTGGTGATGGATTCTGAACAGATTCTGTGCTAGTGTTATGAGTGCGAAAGAACCGGTGAACCGTTTTCTTCAACAGGTTTATTGAATTGAAATGTCCGAAAGAACTACTGGTGATCCGAACACCAATGCAACCGGTTCTTCACTCGTGAACGAGTCAGTCTATTCTTCGTTATCTGGCTCTGCTCGGTGTTCATCTTCACAGCAGTTCAGTCATTGTACTGTTTGAGTTCATGCATTACTCCGGGATATTGGTTTGTTTGAACTCAGAGGGAGTGTCAGCCACATTAAAAAAAAGTTAAGTCTTAAGTCATTTGTGGATTAATGCGTATTGGAGATGCGAACCGTTTAAAATGATTCAGTTCGATTTGGTGAACTGAATGATTCGTTCGCGAACCGGATATACTGCTTTGATTTGAACTCTCTCTCACAACAGACACGGAAGAGAAGACAATGCTGAATAAAGTCGTCGTTTTTGCTATTTTTGGACCAAAATGTATTTTCGATGCTTCAAAAAATTCCAACGGACCCTCTGATGTCACATGGACTACTTTGATGATGTTTTTCTTACCTTTCTGGACATGGACAGTATACCGTACACACAGCTTCAATGGAGGGACTGAGAGCTCTCAGACTAAATCTAAAATATCATAAACTGTGTTCCGAAGATAAAAGAAGGTCTTACATGTTTGGAACAGCATAAGGGTGAGTTATTAATGACATAATTTTCATTTTTGGGCGAACTAACCCTTTAAAATCATATCCTTTTCTACCCAGAAAATGATCTACAAAGTTACGCTTTGTTATAACAGTGATTAGTATAGTGGGTATTATAGTTTTTCGAGAGGAACTGTAATTACAGTGTAATTACTGTCAAATCATTAGATTTGATTCTACTTTACATTTTTTTTTTTTAATACCATATCTTATTTTTCCCTTTTTCAGCATTGACATGCAGTAGTGTTCAACATAACAGAACATCACATAATGTGTTATCTCTATTATTATTATTATTATTATTATTATTATTATTATTATTATGTGTCACGCTTGGTTGATTATAAATGAGTGCACAATGAAGAAATGATGGGCCATGGTAGATATGATGTAGCTAAGAGCCAAGGTAAAGCTGATGGTTTGAAGGGCCGAAGTGGAATACAGGACTCACGGGCCGGAGGCTCCAGGATGGCAGGAACTAGCAGAAACAGGGCTGAAGAACTGGCTTGGTTTGGTGGGAGTTCAGGTGAACAGTAGCTGGGCAGAACTATTAGTGATTCAGAAGACTCAGACAATTCACTTGACTCAGATTATTCAGTAGTCTCAGGTAGCTGAGATGACTCAGGAGATTCAGGGCTGGACGGAACCAGCAGGAAGACAAACAATTCAGGTAATCCAGGAAATTATCCACTTCAAAACTTCTCCAGAGGCCATCTGTAGATCACCCTCAGCAGTGGGAGCGTGGAGAGGTTTTTCTCCATCCCCTCGCACTTCACTAATATTCCCTCCACCAGGTGCGGTGTTACCAGCTCAACCCCTGGCCAGACGTGTCAGGCTCAGTCGCTTCTTCTCCTGCTGAGTCTTCAGTCACGGTGGACTCTGGCTTTCTGTCTACGGTGGACTCTGGCAGATTCTCAGCGGGGTGATGGCTGGCTGGGCTCTGGGTCAGGAGTGGGGCTGATGACTTCCTGCACGGGGCCTATGGTAAACAGCGATTCACATTTAACAAACACTGCTCCCCCAAGGACCTTTCCTGTACAGCTTGGCCTTCGTCTAGGTGTTTAGTCCGACATAATAGAAGGTGCAGAGATAGCTGTCCAGGTACTGATTCTGGTAAGCCAGGTCTAAAAATTCCCTCATGTGGTCCTTGAGGAGCAAAGGAGCTTGACAGCAGGTATATCCATTTTGGAAGGAGGGCGGAAACAAAACAAATAAAAGAAACTATTGCCGCAGTAATTTTCACTGTGTGAGGCCGTTTATTCTGTCATGCTTATAAATGAGCCACACTACAATAAAGAACTAATCCACAATAGTCTTATTGATAGACCACAGGCGAATCACCAGAACCAACGTAGCACAAAACGTAGACACGACTGGCACCAACTCAACAGAACGGAGTATAAATACAAAAGCAAGTGAGGGACTAATGACTTAATTAATAGAACACTGGTGAACTGACATAATTAAGACAACTAAGGAAAACTAGGTCAAAGGAAAACTATGGCAAATTGAATTATTATTATTATTATTATTACTATTATTATTATTATTATTATTACCCCGTGTATTAATAATGTATTTTTGTCTATTAAAAACCATATGTATATGTATATGTATATGTATCATGGCCATTTACCATTAAAAAAGAATAATATAATTACATAATAAATAATGTAATTCTGTAAGATAATATTAATGTCCAATTATTATTATTATTATTATTATTATTATTATTATTATTATTATTATTATTATTATTATTATACAAATAATAAATAAATACAAAACTAAGAGTAAGATTGGTCTGTCTGGTTCTGGTGTATTTCCATACCAACAAATTGGTCTTGTGTTTGCTGAGTTATTGAAGATCTGTTGACAATTTCCTCTTCAACAAATTGTATTTGGACAACAGTATATTTCGCTGATGTCTTTTGCAGTGGTCGAGGCCAAGGTCAGTTTTATATTCTACTGAAATCATAAAATGACACTCGAGATAAACAGAATGTTTACACTCCCTGTGTGAGCTGAAGCAGATATGTAAATTTAGCCTTATTCTTTCAGCAAATTTGCATTTGCCCTCTTAACCAAACACTATAGGGCTCCAATTCAAACAACTTTAATGATGGCCGCCCCTTTATGAGTGATTTCTGTATCAGGAAAAGGGGAAGAGCAATTTAGATTGGTATGAATGGAGAAAAGCGGCTGAGCTATCGCCCACCAGCTGACAATAATTGGATCAACTATGCAGAGAATTGGCTGTGTTTTGATGCTCTAGTGGCAGACTGGTGATCGCCTGCCTTTTTTGCCTATTTATCATTTGTCTTTTATCTACTGCTAGCAGACCTTTCCATGGTGCCATTCTGGGCCCCGCTAATCAAACAACTTTTTAATAAGAGGGAACGGCAGCTCCACAGCCTGTGCAGGGATTCGCCACTCTCGCTCGCTGGGAATGTAGGGATGAATATCAATGAAGACTCTCTCTCTCTCACACACACACACAGAGTTATCTTGAAAGCTTTTGTTGTATTGACTTCCAGTTGATTATGTCTCTTCCTGTGATCAAATTCAAATTTATACACATATATTGTGAGCATTTGAAATGATATATTAACACCATCGGTTCATAAGTATTACACGTTTATTGGATTAAATAATGTTTCCTTATCATTTGGGGAAAAAAAGTCCACAAAGGTTTGATCACATAGTTAAAGGGCATATCATTCATGAAACATTTCATGAAAATTCCCTTGTTCTCTTGAAAAAGTATGCTGACTTTTTTATAGTATTTGCAATCAAAGTTTTCAACCAAATTTTGTCATCTAGCAGATGCTTTTATCCAAAGCGACTTACAAATGAGAACAATAGAAGCAATCAGACCAACAAGAGAACAACAACAGTATACAAGTGCCATGAGAAATCTCAGTTAGTCTAGTACAGAACACGTAGCCAGTTTTTTTTTTTTTTTTTTTTAAGAATATGATAGACAAGAAATTGAAAGGAAAGCACAAGTATTAGTTGGTTAAGTGGAATTTAGGGAAAGTGGAATTAAGATGGGAATTTCTATATAGTATATCACTTTACCATATACTGTAAAATGTATGGTATGTATGCAAAAAAGTTGGATATATTCTAAATCCACATTTACACGGAGAACTGGGTGATAAAATAGACTAAATAAAAAAAAAATCAGGCAATCAGATTTGCTATATAGTATATACTGCCCGAAGTATACTGTTGCAATGATATAAAAAAAATTCAGGCAGTTGAATTTTATATATATATATATATATATATATATATATATATATATATATATATATATATATATATATATATATATATATATATACAATGTGAGTATACTGTGTGTATGCAAGTAAAGTTGAACATACTTTCATATCCACATTTATATTGAGAGCTGGGCGATAATAATAGTTAACTTTTATGACAAAATAAAAAAATCAGGCAGCTGAGATTTATTGTGTAGTATGTATCGCTGAATATGTGAGTATAAAATCATACTTTAGTTTAGGGACCACTTTTTACTATTGACTACACTGTTAAAAATGTATTGTATTTTTACAGGAAATTCCTGGCAGCTAATTGCCGTGAATTTACAGCAAGTAATATACAAGAAATATACTGTTGATTTAATACAACAAAATTCTGTGTTTATACAGCAGTGTTGCTGTGATTACAGTAGCATTAATACAATAAAATGTTGTATTTTGTATTGTTGTCGTACAATCCTCAACAGTGGTGACAATCCCGAAAAACAAAATTGCAACAATGCATGCTGGGAGCCATGAACATGTTTTGTATGCTGGCATGAAACATGTCACCACTGTTGTGTTTAATACACCAAATGTTGATGTTTGTGAGTGTATAAATAATCTAAAACATGTTTTAAACAAAAAGCTTGCAAAGAAAATATTTATACACTGTTAAACGTCAGTGTACAACCCACAACAGTGTTTCAAATTATTTATTTTTATATTAGTTGGGTCACTTAAACCATTTTAGTGCAGTCAGTAGGTTGCTTTTAAACAGACTTGTTGATCTGCTTTATATATGCAGAAATGTTTTCTGAAAACAACTGCAACTGCTGCAGAAAAAAGTATTGTAACAAAAGTTGAGGGTCAAGAGCACAACTGAAGCAAACCCTGATCTCTATGATGGTGATCTAAAAAAAAAAAAAAAAAAAAAAAAAAAAAACATTTTCAATAAGACATCAACATCTTAATGTGTTTGTGAATTCTCAATAAGAACTTCTGTAGATGCATGACAGAAATAAATTCATTCTGGTTAGTATTACTATAAGTGAAGCTGGTGATGCTGTTTGTGGAGTTGTGGCTGAAGAGAGTTGTAGTTTGTGTTCTTATTTCTCTTTCTTTCTTGCTTGTTCACAGCAGGTGTTTGAATGACTGAGAGAATGTTGCAGGAACATTTTACTAAACTTAAAATAACATTATACTAATATGGAAACTGGACTTTTTTATGTTAGAAAGAATATGAAAGTACCAGTTTTAATGCTATCCCACAATGCTTTGTGGTGCCTGTAAAATATTGCTTCTACAGTGTAGTTACAATAATATTACAGGACTGTCCATCAATTTCCCATCATGCATTTGTATTTACAATAAAAACCATGAATACAGTGTATTGTTGTAAAATATATTGTAAAATTACATCAATTGCTAAGAGTGTAAGTATTAACTATGACTTTTTTGTTGACTCCTAGTTTATTGCTTATTAATAGTTAGTTGTTAAGTTGTTAAGGTTAGGTATGAGGTAGGATTAGGGGTCTAAAATGTGGTCATGCAGAAAAAGGCATTAATATGTGCTTTATAATTAGCCAACTAATAAACAGCCAATATGCTAGTTATATGTGTGCTATTTAATAATGAGAATTGGTCCTTAAATCGAAGTGTTACAGAGTGTACTGTATTTATATAATATGTTTTGGATATATAGCTGTCCAACAATACAGTTTGAAAATCGCATTTAAATATATATGGACACTGCCGTCTGTCCAGTTTCATCAGTAACATTTCTGGATATTTTGTACAAGTTCCTCTGCAGTCGCTGCTCATTTTTGCGCCACATCCTCGTGAATACTAATGGCTCGAGGGTCCCGGCGAGCTGGACAGCTGCTGGGGCCGGTGCGGCCGCTGAGAAGTTAACAAGTTCAAAACAAAAGTAGTGACAAAATGGCACAAAAGGGAGGGGGTGGGTTTCAAAGTCTGTGTTTAAGGAGCATCCCCCTGTTCTCTATCACTTGCTCCCTAGACGGACACAGAGGATAAAAAGAGCTGTGGTGTGGGCCTTTGCTAGGGAACTGAGAGTCAGTTGTTTGGAATGTGCCTCCCTTTAGATCCTCGGTTTCTCCCTCTGTAAGTCGGCTGACTCCGGCTCGCCTTATTTCTCCCGGTTTGTTGAAGATAAATGTATGATTATGCCGAAAGTCTTGTTTGTGGTCCAAACTGGCTTTTTCCACGCGTCAAATTGCTATCTAATGGTAGCAGTTCTGGCTGGGAGAGAGGAGATCTGTTTTTCTTTCTCTCTCTCTTTCTTCCTGGCTGCCGGCGGCCCTGCCATTCACAAAGCCAGGGGATGCCACACACATTCTGTTTGTTCTACATGAGCAAACAGATTGTAAACTGGCTGATAATTTTTGTACTGACAATGTCATTTACGGCTGTCAGCCTTTTGTCTCCTCTGTTTGCTTTATTCAAATATGAACCGAGTGGACCTCCCCTCTGCTGCACTCTTCTGCATTAAAATCACATCAATTCTCTTCCATTTCTTCTTATCTGAAATTCATTGGAGGCAGTCACTTGCTTGAATGCTCTGGGGTTTCCATGGAGACCAAAGGTCCCGCGCGGACTACAGAAGGATTAGAGACTTGTAAGATTTAAGTCTTGAAGTACACAGTTGCTTTGTTATGTCTCCCTTTGATATCTACTCAAGAGAATTGTCCTTTTATGCTTTGATTTAAGGAGAAAAATATGTATTGACTATTAGGCTTGTTACTTAAAAAAAAAAAATTGATTATACGTTTTTTATTGCTTGTTTTACGAGGCGATCGTAGGCTGCTTTGCATTCACATAGCTTAATTGCACACGGCATGTTCTTGGAATATATGTTTCGCTCCTGTGCCGCTCTTCTCAGCTTGTCCATCTTTGTGTGGCAACTATGACAGTCGTAGTGGTATGCGGTGCTGGGTGCCCCGATGGCACCGCTTTCACCCGGAGCCGGGACAATAAATCCCGCTCACCGGTCCCTCTCCGGGGGCTCTCCGCTCCTCTGCTAGGCATCTCCCCTTTGTTCTCTAGAGGTCAGGGCAGGCTGAGAGTTGAGTTATTCACATCCCAACTGTCTGTCTAGAAGCGGCTGCAGATGTTACTCAATTGAATTCAATTCAAGTTTATTTGTATAGCGCTTTTTACAAAACAAGTCGTTACAAAGCAACTTTACAGAAAATTATGTTTCTACAATATTTAGTAGTAGCTAGTAGTTTGTGCACATTTGACAGGATTTTAGAAAAAATAAAAATAATAATAATAATACAAGACGTAGTCAGCTAGACGATGAACTATCAATTTTATTAATTAAGTTATTATATGATTCAGTCACACATTTAGCAATAATTGTTAGTTCTGTTTGTTGATTCAGGGTTAGCATCATCTGAGGTCCTCTGAGGGTCAGCATCATCTCTTCTCAGGTGTTCTGGATCCAGACTGGAGCTTGTGTAAATCCTAGTTACCACGGGATGTAAATCCCGTAGCGAAACATAGAAACAAAATACAGACATCATTAGCATAGCTGCTGATCCAACAAAGTAAAATTAGTTTAACCCAAGCTAATAATAAAAAATGCACCTTTGATCAGATGCAACTACACTCACAATTAAAAAGATACATTATTCGAATGCTTGGTGAAAGAGATGTGTTTTTAATCTAGATTTAAACAGAGAGAGTGTGTCTGAACCCCGAACATTATCAGGAAGGCTATTCCAGAGTTTGGGAGCCAAATGTGAGAAAGCTCTACCTCCTTTAGTGGACTTTGCTATCCTAGGAACTACCAAAAGTCCAGCGTTTTGTGACCTTAGGGTGCGTGATGGGTTGTAACGTGGTAGAAGGCTAGTTAGGTATGCAGGAGATAAACCATTTAGGGCCTTATAGGTAAGTAATGATAATTTGTAACTGATACGGAACTTAATAGGTAGCCAGTGCAGAGACTGTAAAATTGGGGTAATATGATCATATTTTCTTGACCTCGTAAGGACTCTAGCTGCTGCATTTTGGACTACCTGTAGCTTGTTTATTGACGAAGCAGGACAACCACCTAGTAGTGCATTACAATAGTCCAGTCTAGAGGTCATGAATGCATGAACTAGCTTTTCTGCATCAGAAACAGATAACATGTTTCGTAGCTTGGCAATGTTTCTAAGATGGAAGAATGCAGTTTTTGTAACATTGGAAATATGATTTTCAAAAGACAAATTACTGTCTAATATAACACCCAGATTTCTGACTGTAGAGGAAGTAACAGTACATCCGTCTAGTTGCAGATTGTAATCTACAAGATTCTGTGTAGTGTTTTTTGGTACAATAATTAGTATCTTTGTCTTATCCAAATTTAATTGGAGAAAATTATTTGTCATCCAATCTTTTACATTTTTAACACACTCTGTTAGCTTAGATAATTGGGAAGTTTCATCTGGTCTCGTTGAGATATATAGCTGAGTATCATCAGCATAACAGTGGAAGCTAATTCCGTATTTTCTAATAATATTACCAAGGGGCAACATGTATATTGAAAATAGAAGGGGACCTAGGACGGATCCTTGTGGCACTCCATATTTTACTGATGATAAATGAGATGACTCCCCATTTAAGTAAACAAAATGGTAGCGATCGGACAGGTAGGATCTAAACCATCTTAGAGCCTGCCCTTGAATACCTGTATAGTTTTGTAATCGATCTATGGTGTCATTTGTAATTTTAACAAGTGCAGTTTCTGTGCTATGGTGGGGCCTAAAACCTGACTGAAATTCTTCATACAGATCATTTTTATGCAGGAAGGTGCTCAATTGAGCAGACACAACTTTTTCTAAAATTTTAGACATAAATGGAAGATTTGAAATAGGTCTATAATTTGCCAGTACACTAGGATCTAGTTTTGGTTTCTTAATAAGAGGCTTGATAACCGCCAGCTTGAATGGTTTTGGGATGTGACCTAAAGATAACGACGAGTTTATGATATTGAGAAGCGGTTCTTCGGCTACAGGTAACAGCTCTTTCAGTAATTTAGTGGGTACAGGATCTAATAAACATGTTGTTGGTTTAGATACAGTGATAAGTTTATTTAGCTCTTCCTGTCCTATGGTTGTAAAGCACTGCAGTTGTAAAGCACTGTGCTTTTGAGGTGAAATAACAAACCAAAAACAGTTATACAGGAAAATATTTAATTAGTGACAATTAAGAGCAATGAGTTTTTGTTGTTGTTGTTGTTGTTTTACTTTAACAGACCTATAAGGATTTTTCCTATCACTGTCACTGTCTGAACATGGAAAACCTCATCTAAGGGTCAACACTCTTTAATGCATTTTCAACATTTTCTCAAATTTGGGAAGTAAACAAATGTGACCTCCAATGGCATGCTGTCACCAAGAACATCTAAACAATCAATGAACATTTGCAACTTGCTATTTGCCATATTGTTTGCATCGTTGACTGGCTGTCAAGGTTGCGATATTACACAAAGGTGATCCCATAGTTAAAGGGCATATCATTCATGAAACATTTCATGAAAATTCCCTTGTTCTCTTGAGAAAAAATGAATAAAAACATTTGACTGGCAGCAAACATTTAAATATTTCAAATGTTAGTCCAAATGTTTAATTTAAAATTATTATTATTATTATTATTATTATTTTTTATTGTCATCCTATGTATTATTAGTTCTTCAGAACAATAATGTTATCAGATGAACACAGCACATTTGTATCTTTAATAAATGATCAATAGAAAAAGAAAATTCATATTTCTATACTCTTTGTTACATACACATACATAAAAAATAAATAAATGTAAAAAATCACTGCACTGATACCGTTTAAAATTTAAGAATGAAATCAAAGCTGAATTATTTATAGAATGAAATGTATTTTGTTTTGTACACTATCCAAGCTGGAAACTGACTCGAGTGGTTGTTTATTTTGAAATGGTGGAGACTTGACAACATCAAGTAATTATCGTACATATCGCTGTGGACATTTACAAAGTGGCAGACTAAGACAATGATATGACTATTAATGAACGATTTTAGAGAAGCCATCTGTTGCCTTAACATGACAAACACAAAGCACCCAAGTTATGTCCTGTCCAACTCATCTCTCAGTTTTTCAAGAAAGAACGTATTCAGTCTTGATCGTGGCATAACTCACAAAGGCTTGTCTCTTAAAAAGCCTTGCAAGGTGATCTTGTCCATGCCTGTTGGGACGATATTCTGTGTATGAGTGGAGGATTATTCCCAAATACCAGTCCTGGGTTAACAAAAAGACCTGATGATAGCAAATTAGGCTTTGGGTTTTGTGTAAGGAGAAAGAAAAAATAGGATGAAAACTTTCTTCAAAGGTTTGACAAACCTGGTGGTCTTTTAGTGCTGTAAGTGTCTTCTGTGCCACTAATTTATTTGTGATTAATATGCATTACATAAGACTTCAAGGTGTGTATGTTCCATTCAGATGCCTCATTCTGATTGTGATGCTATTTTATGAAGCCTTTGTCTAGAACTAAGTCTAGCTGCCAATGGTGCCAAAATAAAATAGTTTTAAGCATTTGTTTTTTTGACAAATGTGTTGGGCCACACCAAGTATTAAGCCAACGCAGACAAGACGAATGTGTTTCTACATGGAGTGTATTATTATCCCAGCTAGCAGAAATATGCTCTAAGAATGTTTTGCTAATGTTGCATTAGATTATGTCTAAATGTTCTCTGATCCTTCAAAATGTTCCGTTGACTATTTTAGAATGAAAATAACTTATTTTGTGTTATTTACTGGAAGAATGTTTGTTGATAATTTTAAGATTATTTAACTGAAGTGAAGATATGATTGTTCATGAACGCATCTTACAAATGATCAAATTGTGAATCTATTATTGTGAAAACTCTCAGACCATTGGAAAAAGACTGCAGCAAACTTCTGAATTTCTCTTCACATCTCTTCAGAGTACATGTGAGGCCGATGCTACTCATGTCTACACCGCATCTGTGACTTTGTATAGGTGCATGTCACCACTCGAGCCTCTGCCAGAACATCTGCAGTTTGTTTAGGTAGTTCAGATGGATCTGCACAGGCCTCAGTTGCATGGCTTGTTGGTTTTAGGCCTAGGTGAAGCAGCTCTCGGGAGTTTGGCACATGTCCTCTCATTGATCAGAACATTCCATGTGTGACATCTCTCAGTCATTAGCAGGCACTGGTTCACATTGTCTCTGCGAGGGAGTCCATTTTGATAGGATTAGCCGTAGCTAGGAGCTGTGTTATTGCAGATTTAGGTTGCTAAACTTAGCTTGTATTGTACTCTGAAGGGAGAGCCACGGCCACCCAGGTTTCCAGAGCCACAAGCTCAGGGAAATAGTCACACCCATTGAGAAATGTTAACTAGAACTACCACAGATGTGCGAACCACTGATGTGGAAAGTTTTACAAATTCCCTTTTTAAGTAATAATGGGTGGCCAAAATATTACACTTTAATTTCAAATGTATTACAAGAACACAAAAGAAATGTTCATTATCAAGTATACTTCCACTGTTTTTTTAGTAGTCAACACTCTCTAGAAGATAACTAATGGGATTCTGTCCTGATCTCAATTAGCATTCAATACCCTCAAATAATCAATTGATTGTGTTGATAGCGTATGCTTTTTGTGTCTTGGAACTGTGAGGCACGGCTTCTCCTTGTGGTTCTTTTGTTGAAAGCCAGCTACTTTATCATGTTGGACTGGTGCAGTCAGCAGGAGGCCACATAAATTCATCTCAAAGAGAGGGAACCATACTGTGCGGTATGTCCCCTTCGGGCCGGCACCCCTCTGTGTGAGCATTGTGACAATTCCGAATCCCAGCATGTTTGCTTAGGTCACAATTGCTAGTTTGGTTATAATAATGTCAAGTCTCTAACTGAAATTAAAGAGATGTCAATGAAAATCGGTGGGCTTTACCATTTGGCAACCCAACAATAGCGTATTTTTCTTTTTAGGCCTTCTTTTTCTCATTGTCATCTTGTAACCCCAGTGAGCATGCTGAAGGAGTGAATGGGGAATCTTCAACAATTTAAAAGCACACTGATCTCATATAATACAGCCCCTTGCAGTTACCTTTGGTGTTGCTCAGTGGTTTTTGTATTAAGGAATGTTGGATTGCTTTGCTACTTTTTACATGCATTAATTAAGCATTCATACCCCCTATGGTTGTCTTAAACTAATCTGTAGAGGACAAATCTGAAAATATGCATAACAGATGTGTGCACAAGGATTTTGAAAGGTGGCATGAGGCTCAACATTGTGGCCAGCTTTGCGGTGCACAACCCAAATCCAAACACTCACATTTATATCATCTCTCATTAATATATCCAAGTGTATAGGTGTCACTGGAATCAAATATTTCATAATAACATACTGTGATGCGCCTTTATTCAGTTTATTCATTTATTTTTATTTAATATTTATTTTCATGTGACAGTAATTGTGCAAAAGTGTATTTGTTTGCACATGCAATTTCTGAAGGAGATCATTTTCATAAATAGAGGCGAAGTAAGTGTAAATGAACGCATAGCTATGAAAATTACCACATGAATTGCCAGTGCAAATATGAATTTTTATTTTCCTGAAACGTATGTCAGTTCCTGTTTTCTGTGAAGGTGACTAAACTACAAACTAAATAACTTATTTTGCTCAGACAGGGATAAAAAAAAAAATATTTCTCCCCCACCTTATTGCACTTCAAAATTGACTCCACAAAGACACAAATTAAACCCAAGACAAAGAATACAAAACAATGAACTAAAAGGTAAAGTAACAATAAGAAATTACCAATTTAACCATCTTAGAAAAATGTCAAACAAAACCAAGAATCAGGACTAGAAAAAACTAAATATATTACAAATAAACAAAAACCAAACATATTACTAAAACTGGGAGCAAGACAAAAACATGGAACTACAAAGGACTAGACTAAACACAACACCAACCAGGCAGGGAGGGAGACACAGACACATATTCAGCCACATCCACAGACAGAGACCCAGACAGTGACAGAGGGGGTGAAAACGACCACGAACCAGCAAACACAAAAGAGTAAGGGGCACTATGTATAGGAGGAAAATCAATGAGAGACAGGTGAGCACAATTAGACTAACCAGGCTAACAAGAGGGTATGGTAGAAAAGAATCAAAGAGGAGGGGCTAAAGGAGCACATGGCCGAGAATACAATTAACAAGGCAATGTGCTGACACTAGACACAAGAAACAAAACATAAAACAAAGTGACAGTGCAAAACCCTGACGCCTAGTGGTTAGAGAGTTTGACTCCTAACCCTAGGGTTGTGAGTTTGAGGCTCAGGCTGGCAATACCACAACTGAGGTGCACTTGAGCAAGGCACTGAATCCCCAACTGCTCCCAGGCGCCGCAGCATAAATGGCTGCCCACTGCTCTGGGTGTGTATTCACAGTGTGTGTGTGTGTGTGTGTGTGTGTGTGTGTGTGTGTGTGTGTTCACTGCTGTGTGTGTGCACTTTGGATGGATTAAATGCAGAGCATGAATTTGGCCATATGTCATGTCACACTCTTGTTATATTTCCAGTTCTTGGATTTAATCTAGTATAATCATTTCTTTCTTTCTTTTTTTTTTTTTTTTAATCAATTAGCACAGGTTTTGTGTTTCTTTTTGGAACTGATTGACTGTAGACCTAACTGTAGGCTATTTAGGTCATTTCTGAACAGGAGCACAAGGGTTAACATCACTGAACCAACCTACATACATAAATGTAACCACTTTTTATGGGTAAAATAAAGTAAAAATAGCTTTTTAAGATGATAATCGCATGTTACCATTTTTTACAGTGTATCTCTGCTTTGGTGATGGAATCTGTATGCAGTAGTTCTATTAGTATCACATTAATCTTAATTTGTGAAGATTTATACCAGCCTAAAAAATCAGTACCTCAAAGAGAGCTTGTGATGGGTTGTGGTTTGCCAAGCTCTTTTATCATTGAAACATCCATTTTATCTAATGATGATAACAAAAATAATAAGCATGCTGCATTTAATGGATCTTTCTAGTGAAAACTTCTCAGAAAATGCTTGATAAATAATCTGAAATGGATTACTTTCAACACAATAACCCTAATCACAGAATTGGAGCCTGCCTGCAGATTCATGTCAGATCAATATTTTGTTCTTGCCTCATTGCGGCTCTGTTTACCTTGGCTAGAGCTGCCTACATGCTGAGCCCCTTCTCTTTGTTTGAACATGTGACTCTGTAATAATGGCAGGTAGAAGAACTAATAGGCACTGCAATATCTGCAGTTTGACCCCATGTGGCTTTTCCTAATTGATCCATAGATTAGCATCAGACTCATCAGTTTGAGGATGATCTGGCCTGTTCATTGCTCAGTCTGTTCTCTGCCTCACCAAACCATTCGTGAAAGGACGGAAGGAACAGCTCATCCCTGCTTTTTAAAAATCAAACATATGTTTAAAAATAAGGATACAGAAAGATAATAAGTGGCTCTTTGTGTTACCTCGTTAAAAATTGAACAAGGGTTGTATGTGTTTTTCCTTCCATTCTGGCTTGCATGTGAACTTTTAAATCAGTGCATTTTATTTTAAGTGACTATGCAGGCAATCTAACATTTACATCCAACCCACAATCCCAAAGTCAGACTCTGACCCCCCTCCACCCTTCAAAAATGGTCAGTGCAGACCCCTCCGCTCCATGCCCTATATGTACATTTGACCAAGCTATGTAAACTTCCACATGTGGGTGTCATTCTTGCCCATATTTGCTATGGGCTTTATTGGGACACGATTAGTTTCCAGAGCAAATTTGGAATGAAAGAAAACATCGCCTGTGGCATGTGAGCCAACAAATTGTGCCACTGCGTGTCATTGTATATTTACATGACTCCAGCTTTGTTTTGATAAACCTTTACCCGCAGGTAAAGCTGTTAGAACTATTAGAGGTAAACCTAGCAGAAAATAACCATGAGCAGGTGATGCCTCATTGACAAGTTACTGCTTTTTTGCATGAAATGAAGCATGGAAATGATGTTAAATTGAACCTTCTAGTCATAGACTTTCTTTTGTAAATGACTATTTTGTGTTATGTGAATATTTGGTTTTGTGATCAATCAATGCAAATTGTTTTCCCCAAAATTTTCCTACACTACCGGTAAAAAGTTAATAATATATTCAGAAATCATTCTAATATGCTAACATTTCTAATTATCAGGGTTGCAAACAGATTTTTGTGCATTAAAAAAGAAAAAGAAACTGATACTTTTGTTCAGCGAGCATGCATGAAAGTAAAGACAGATATGTTTCTTAAAAGATTTTTATTTCAAATAAATGCTGTTCATTTGAACTTTCTATTAATCATATAATCTTGAAAAAAAGTATCATGGTTTCCACAGAAATATAAGCAGCAAAAACTTCATTTTCATCACTGATTTTAATAGTAAGCATTATTAATAATTAAGCAGCAATAATAATTGTTAATAACTGAGCAGCACATCACCATATTAGAATTAATTCTGAAGGATTATTTTACACTGGTAGTAGACTAGTAGTGTAAATTGCCATGCTGATATTCTTTTTATAAAAATATTACTCTGTATTAGCATAAAATAATTTAGTTTTTACTTCCAACAAGAATCTTGTTGGTCAAAATAGCTTAAATTTATAGAAATGAATTGTTCTTCTGTAGATAAACAGTGATAATGCAATCATATCTTCTGTAACATCCAGATTGGCTTCTGTCCTTTTCACTTTCAGCTCTTTGGGCCACTCCCATTCTTATCGCTGGGTCGATGCCATGGCAACAAAGGAAGCTCCCAGCCCCTGTGCAATAATGCTGGTCCGATCAACCCCACATTCCTGTATTGACCACCCCGCGTGAGATTAAATGCAGGTGACATTTCCGAGGTGAAATTTGCAATTTCCACAAATATGAGTTGGCTGAAACGCGGCATGACAGCACATAAAATCAATACAAATATCCTGAATCCCTAATACCTTGATCCCTGTTAGTAGAGGGATGCATTACAACTAAGACACTGGAAGTGGGAGCAACAGCCCAGGAGCTGATCCCTGATTCCTATCGACTGGCTCCAGGCCAAACACTGCCGCAATAACAATTAGGTGTGCAAGTTTGTCGATTTTCTTCGGCTGCATGCATCAGCACAGGCAAACTTCTGAGCTCCCTATACTGGACCTTGCAAATGAGGAGCCCATTTTGCATAATGTGCATCTGAGAAAATGTTTTGACCAGTGATTTTTATTTTTTTATTATTATTAGCCAATTCGCATTTTAGGATTAAGAGATGTAGAATATAAAGAATAGGGCATTAATATGTGTTATTATTTAATTAATGCACTTGTTACACTAGTTACATCTATAATTACACTGTCAACATTACATCTACACCTTAACCTTCCCTAAAACCTAGTCATATCATCAAACCTGTCCCTAACCTTAACCATTATCCCACCTTGATAGCAGCAATAGTGATTTGTAATACAACAAGAACACTGCACTGTACCATCATATTTTTGATGTAAGTGCATGTTTGATGTAAGTATTTAAAGCCACTTTTTATAAAGTGGGACCCTCCATTTACTGTGAATTCAAATTATAAGCATATCAATTTCATTTTGTTGTTGTGATGGGGCTTAAATAATGTAGTACTTTAAGATGAAGTTTAAGATCAGTAACAATTAAAAATAATAATAATAATAATAATAATATAATAAAAATGACAATAAACATATGAACATTTGGCATACTAGTTTAAGAATCATCCACTAAACAAACAAAAAGAAAAGTCCCTAATTAAAAGTAGTCAGTTAATACTCATTGCACACTCTGGGGAATAAAACACCCTTCAGCATATCAAAATAGACAAATTATATATATATATATATATGTTTTATTAAAACAAACAAAGAAATTGCATACCTACACATAAAATATACATTTACTCTAAAAGCATGCTTCAATGAACAAGCAATAGTTTAAAAATGCAAATCAGTATAAACAAATAAAATCAGTTTTCATTTAACTTGAAATGTTAAATGCACAAATGGTGCAGTTTCCTGAGAATGTCCCTGGCTCATTATCATCTTGCTCTTCCAGTAATGTGTTGTTTTATACACTGGTAGTGAGAAAATAAGAAACAGTCCATTTAATGAGTAGTGTGCTTAAAGCAGGTGAAAGAGAGCTATTCAGCTTATATGTTACTCATTCACAATTCAGCAACGGACAAGCCTCCTCCAGCAGCTCGGAAACACAGTGTGTTTGTGTAGGCTCTGATATGTGATTGAAGGATGCCGTGGAATCATTGGCTGCTTAAGCTGCTCTGTCAGGAGGAATTAAGGCCTGGTGATCAGGAGCAGGACAGGTGGAATGCAAGAATGGAGATACCTTAATCTGGCTCTTTCAGAAGCGCCACTCTGCTGAGCGGTCAGGAGATCACGGGTTACACAGTTGACCCATAACCCTGGCGTACGAGTGTGTGGCAGACATCCGGACAGGTCCAGACTCCTCACCCTCCTATTCTGTTGTTTGCCATTTTTTAAAAGCGGGCCCAGAGCCATCATCATTACACTGAGAGTGTGAGATGGCCAAACCTTAATGTGTGTGCAGAGTTGCTCCGTCTGTTTGTAAGGCCCTCAGCTGAAGTGTGGCGGCTGTTGACATTCTTTATATAATATTGTTTGAATTTTTCATCAAGATCCTGGTCTGCATTACAAGAGCCCTTTTGTTTCTGAGTTATTTGTACATTCTTTGTACGTGTGTACCTAGCTCTTCTTTTGTTTGTTTGTCCATGTGTCTTATTTTAAACACCCAGTCCATTTTTTATCGGCCCCTGCTCAGTCCGGGTGGCGTTTGTGGGGTCATGAGCGGCGGTCAGCTGCGAACCCCCACCCATCCTGCGTCTCTTTTCGTTGGTACCTTTCGTGCAGGGGACCCTGACATGCCTGTGAATGCAGGTCACCACAGGTTACTGACAAAGGCCTGTGAAAGGGTGTTCTGTGCTCCACTGAATGGGCTGATGTGCACCATTAAATACAGCCTGCCATTAAAAAGAGTTTTGCTTGATACCCTCTCCTTTTCATGCACGTGAAAGTTAGTTTTCTCTTTGTTTCTCCTGTTTTGTCAGGGCGTTTGGCGTCTTTGTCATATTGTCAGTGTTGCAGCAGTGAAATGAGTTCATCTTTGAATCGGAGCCTGTTCTGTTGTGTTCGCACCCATAAATAAAGGAGTCATTTTTATAATCTCTGGTCAGTTCTGCTTTTAAATCTGGATCTAAGTTTAAACCCCTCTTCATTAGGTAAAGAAGATAAATGCTCATTAACAAAATACACAATAGTAGGACCATATTATTATTATTATTATTATTATTATTATTATTATTATTATTATTATTATTATTATTATTATTATTATTATTGCAGAAGTGCATGCTGGAGTACCACACTGATAAAAATAAATAAATAAATAAAAATGATTACCTAAATTTAAAATAATAATAGTTAAGTAAAAAAGTATATATATATATACATATATATATATATATATATATATATATATATATATATATATATATATATATATATACATATATATATATATATATATACATATATATATATATATATATATATATATATATATATATATATATATATATATATATATATATATATATATATATATACACACACAGAGAACTGGCACTATAAAAAAAAATTCAGGTTTTTCAAGTTTTTAGTTTCCATTTTAGATAACTATAATGACCTTGCACTAAGATTATAAACCAATTTATGACAAAAATATATTTTTTATGGGTTTATTCAGGTAGAAAAGGCTATTTAATAATTGCAGGTTACCACTTTTTACAGTGCTTGTAAAGACAATACACTAATATTGTAAATATTCAGCACCATGATATGCTCTAATTTCTATTTTATTTTATTTTAAAAGCACTTTTTAGCAAGCTGTAATATTAACTGCAAGCAACGGTATGTTGGCATTATCAGGCACAGCCCTCTCACTTTGTGTGTTAATGAATTTGTAGTGTGCGTGCACTCAATGAGGTTAATGGAAGGGATCTCGGAGGCTCATCTTGCCGGCCCAGCCCACTCTTTCAAGCCTGCTCTCCATGCATGTTTCCGGAAACGATTCTTTAGTCAGCTCGCTGCCTCTCCGCCTCCTCTATTGTTCTCTGCCCTCTAGGGTCCCTTCTCGCATTATCTGATGCCAATTCTGCATCACACTCCTCCTGCCCCCTATCTGAATGTCTCCTATATAGCTGTGTTATCTTATCCACAGTGTCATCTCTTTATCAGCCGTATCCCGACCCCAGCCGATCAGTCAGACTGCGTCGCAGAACTGCACACATGAGCACAGCTCTGCTTGCACATAATCCGCTCGCAGTATTCTTCAATTTGCTCTATCAAGACAGACAAATGACTATTGAAGGGAAGAAATAAAAAGGGTTTTGCCATTGTTGCTTGAGGTTGATCAAGTGTATTATAATATAATATAATATAATATAATATAATATAATATAATATAATATAATATAATATAATATAATATAATATAATATAATATAATATAATATAATCCCATGACCCTACAGATGACAATAAGTTAGAATAGAATAGAATAGAATAGAATAATGTAATAAGCTCACAAAAATATGATTTAATTACAAAATTACAATTATGATAAAAGTGAGCTTAATTGTAAGTTAACACTTTATTTTACAGTGTCTTTGTTACATGTTACATGTACTACTTATACAATATTAATAACAGTAAATTATGCATAATTACAAGCAACTAACCCTAAACCAAAACCTATAGTAAGTATATGTTGTTAATTACTAGTACTCAGCAATAAAATTAATTTCACTTTAACAAGACACCTTAAAATTTAAATGTAATGTAATGTTATACAATGTTTACAACCTTACAAAAAGAGAAAGAAAGAAAGAAAGAAAGAAAGAAAGAAAGAAAGAAAGAAAGAAAGAAAGAAAGAAAGAAAGAAAGAAATTTAAATGGAACCACATTCAGCTGCGGTAAATTGTCAGTTAATTACACATTAATAACAAATTAATAATAGTGTAATTAAACAATGCATGTTTTTAAGAAAAAAAGTTTTAGTATTTTTATTTTTTATTTTATTTTTAGGAGAGGATGAGAGTTGGATAGGTGGAGAGGTGCTTTTCTTTTCTTCCTCTGTCATTCATGGAACCTGCCTTCTACATTTGTTTCTGTTTCTTTCTCTGATCCCCACTGAATGAACACAAGGCTTTTCCTCCTCGCCGGCGCTGACGGACGGAATTGGATCTGCGTGACAGGTGAGTCGGCCCAGCTGCTACCTGTAGCTGCCACCCCTGTCAGACAGCAGCTGTACGTCTCTCACTCAAACACACACACACACACACTCACTCTCACTCACAAACAGTCAGTCACGCATCCAATCACACTCATTCAAAAACATAAGTGCATACACTCCCACACAGCCATTCACCCCGAACAATCATCTCTGCTCAGATGCCCAGCTAAAGGAGCAACATGCTCTGTGACACTACTGTTTTTTCATGAGACTAAAATGAAATGCATGTCATAGTTTTTATTTATTTCCTGTGTATTTTTTTATTTTTTTATTAAGATTTATCAGAAATGAATCTGTTTATCAGTTTCTAGTTTGGTGAATAAATAACAAAAAAAAAAAAAAAAAAAAAAAAACAGGCACAAAATAATTCATTCAATATGTATGTAAAATAAAACTACCCCTAATTCATCAAGATTATTTCTGCAAAATTAAGATTGACTTTACAGTCTTCCTTAAGCGTTTAAGGAGTTTTTGTCGGTTTCGTCCTTGTAGTCCTATCCACCATGACAGGATCACACACGCTTTGTCTAAGTATTATGACAGCGATGATTGTCCTCTAATGGCCTCTGTCTGTTCCTCTTCTACACCTCCGCTCAGGTACACCTGCCACCAGTCGAACGCCTCTCTGTCCGCCCCCATCCCCCTCTCTTTCCTCTGCAGTTGAATAATGGAGATCAAACGGTGGGCACGTTTTTAAAGCCCACTATGTTCTGCAAATACACCTTGACTAAAACTGTAATCATTTGTATTTGTGGAACAAATCTGTAAAACTGTTGTTATCTCAACCATGAAAACCTGCCATATGAAATAACAGTCACAAAGTCCCACATGTTTTTATACCATATTTAATCCACCAGGCTTTTATGGCTCGTATATTATGACATTGGATAATATGGAGTGCATATTTAGATGCCTAGACTGAGCCAAAAAGTCAGATGAAATTCTGATAGCTTCTAATGGAAATTAATGAGATATATAGTATAGGAGACTAAAATTCGATCATTTAGACACCAGAGGTCATTCTATTTCTCCCAATAATATGGCTTAGATTATATTTAAATGCTCAGTTTAATGAAGCTCAGTAGTCTGATGATTGAGAGATGAACAAATAAACTTTCCTCAAAAGCCTGATTATTATATTTGAGACTCATATTTGAGCATGATTTTTCTAAAAGATAATGTCTGGATAATCAAATAAACCCAAGTTGCTTCATTCCAGTAAGTGTTCATCTTGAAGTTATTTCTATTTGCACCGACCCTTAAAGTAAACATGAAGGATTGTGTTAGAGGCATCAAAAATGCATTAGGAATTTTTATAAAAGTAAAGGGTCTTGATCTCAGTCATAAAGGAAAAGGTTTTTTTTTTTTTGTTTTAAGTGGAGCGATTCAGTGACACATTACAAAAACAAACATGGTTTCCACCCCCTGGAATAATTCAAACTTATTCAACATTGTTTGTTGTCTAATGCCGTTATATTTAATTCTGCACCTCTCCCCAGTGAAGGCTTCATGGTAAATATAAGAAGTGCACTGGTTCAACTCCTTAAGAACTTCTCGACAATAAGCATTTACCACCTTTGATTAAAAGACATCATGTGCACTCATGTGCACACGCTTGAACCGTCCCGGAACCCTTGCTGCCCAAATCATGTCTGAGAAGACCATAGTGGAAGAATTTCTTCCTGCTCTCTCTTTAGTTATGGGATGTAGCAGATATCCAGTTTGACACCAGATAAAAAAAAAAAATAAAAAAAAAAAACTTCTTAAATTCCTTATTTTTCTAAGTTTGTGTATTGGTGGCATCTTTTAACATGTGAATGAATACACCAGACAGCCTTAACACAGGCTGCTGTGTGACCTCATTATAGGTGTGGAGCCAGACAAAAAAAAATAAATAAATAAAAGCTTCTTAGGATACTTGCTCTTTTCACGTTGCATTGTGTCTGAAACATCAAAAACTCAACAGAGCAACGCACCGTTCATCTGCTGCTTATTGCTGCCGGCTCACTTTGATTAGCTCACTTTCAGCCCACAATGGACACATATCTTGTTGAAGAGAGACAATGCCTACAAAGCTGATGCTTCAAATCCTTCAAAGCTGTGATCTGATGCATGTGTCTGCCTCAAAATACAGTACAGATTGATCTATATTTGGATATCTGTTCCTGGTATTATTTTAGTCCTTAAAGGATTTTATTATTATTATTATTATTTATTTATTTATTTATTTATTTATTTATTTATTTATTTATTTATTTATTTATTTATTTATGTGAATTTCAAATAGGCCTACTTTTTGGAACATTCTAAATCATGATGGATTGCATGTATCAGGTTTTATGAAGATTTTTTTTGTCCTGTTAGACATTCTGACATTCAGTTAGCCCCAAATTGTGACTGTAATAATTATATTTTAATATATTTTTTAGATGAAAATAATATATAATGAATATGTATATTTAATTAGAAAATGGAATCATTTCCCTTTTCCATATATTGTCTCAGACTAGAAATATTGCTTTTCCATAGAGTCTTAGACTTAGCCAGTTTGACAGAAATAGAAATATAAAATTTAAATACCTACAGTAGCTATATTTCTAATAAATGTCAAAAAATCATTTCCTCTTTTGTATTCTTCCTTACATTTTTGTGTGTGTGTGTGTGTGTGTGTGTGTGTGTGTGTGTGTGTGTGTTTGCACCCAACTCCCTTCCACGTCAAAACCTCATTACCCCTCTTGGTTATTTAAAGTGCTGCTTGACTAACTGACAAATATTAATATTATACATTTATGCAAAACAGAATCTGTCCATTTTCTAACAAGAGGCAGATTTTCTGTCACCCCACCCCGAGCACTGATACACCTGGGGGACGGTCGCATCCAGTAAAGTGGAGTTCACAGGGCCCCTTATGCAGCATTCACTGCTGCATATACACTCTTAAAAATAAAGGTTCTTTACTAATATCTATGGTCATCTTTATAGTTGAAAAAAAAAATTAATAAAAAATCATGCTAAGAAAATAAATATTATTTTAAGAACTGTTTTCTGATAGCTTTTTTGGGAAACCAAAATGATTCTTTCATGGCATCACAGTGAAAGTACACTTAAGGCGACAAATTACAAAATTTAATGCAATTTATTATCAATTAGAGACTTGCGAGCTCTAAATATATTTTGCAATTATTGACAATAAAGGTATACTGGCTCTATCATCATCTTTACTATAACTCTTAATCATTATGGTTAGATTAACTATTGTGCACTTTATACCTGCAAACAACCATGTGCACTAATTAAACTTATTAAATAATTATTCCCTAACTGCTTTTTCCTACTTTATATTTTTATTTTTGACTTGCAGTACTGTGCAGTACTACTCAGAGACAGGTGGCTAAATGTCCCTCTGCACTAGCTTTGTGCTCTTTCAACTTAATTTACATTGTTTACTTCAAATATGCTCTTTTCTTAAATGATTTTACATTAAACACATTTTAAATTAACAAAAGGTGTGTATTTCATGGATTAAAATGTTTAATTGTGATTGCATTAAATACGAGTTCAATGGAAATAAATTTAAAGCGACAAGCGACCACTCTCTCAATCAGCTCAAAACTAGCTTAAAGTGAGTTGACTTTTAGATGAACGAACCACACAAATTTCCTGTAGTAACAGTGTGATTTTCACTGGATTTTTAAAACACTGAGAGACCTCATAGGAGGTTCAATAATTTTACCACATTTTTCTGCATTTAGTAAGCTGTATTAATAGTCATGATGTTTATTTATTTAAAAAAAGGGATTTGTTTATTTCTATTTAAGCCTATGCCTGTTTATGATGGCTAATTAAGAATCCATAGCTCCTTAGGTCAAACTGTACTCAGAAAGCAGACTTTAATAGGCCAATGAAGAGTCTTAATTGTTCAAAGAAAAGGCAGGCTGAGAGCATCAGAGTTGAGTCGGTGACTCCGGTTGGCTGTCCTGTTGGTGTGGGCGGTCGTTCGTGCCTCCAGGCATGGCAGCCTGTGTTTGCAGTTGTCCCTAACAGCGCCGACCGACTCCAGCCCAAACACCTGTGTTTGCTTTTACGCTCACTCCCCCAATCTTCTCGGTGCAGGTCACATGATCGGCAGATAGCCCTGGCACCATGGGAATACAAAAGCAGGGGCTCTTAGCACAGTTAATCATTAATGTCAGGCTTCCTTGTGCCCCTCTCTCTTGACGTTGCAGATGTGAATGTTATCTTGCTCATGCATCCAGGTCAGACGTGACTGAGGGTAGCTGCAGGTGAACGTGGCTGATGGAAAGGGTTGAACCAGCAGTTACCAAAGGAAGGGGCATGGCACGACGGTGAAGTTGATTGCTGATTGGTTCAGATCTAAAAACAGAAGCATATTCGACACAATTAGAGTGTAAAGTATTTGTAAAGTATATATATTTATAATAATAATAATAATACAATTGAAGGGAGAATGGGTAAATATATTCACACATAGTATAATATTACAAGAATACCCATTTTTTGGTAACAAAAATATCTGTATTCCAGAAAACACATTGAAATATAATGTAAAACATATAGCAGCAACCACTGGGTTTGACATGGTAACTGAGAAATTGAAAGCGATAATAGAAGTTAAAGTAATATGTGCTAACATGGAACAATACATCCGTCTTTAAGGAATTAAGCTGGCTAAACCACAATCCTGTTCTGAAAAGATACTCAGATTGTACTTCTGCCCAAACTTGTTATTGGTTATTCCACAGACTCCAACTACCCCCATACAATTCCCCGATGCAAATACACTTACAATTAAAGGTTCTAAAAGGGAGTTTCACAGAAATTCCATAGAAAAACGATTTTGGGTTGCCCAAAGAACCATAATTTTCTTAGTGTAAAGACATTCTAATCATCAAAACATCCTTTTCACCATAAAAAAAAAAAAAAAAAAAAAAAAAAATATATATATATATATATATATATATATATATTGTGGAATGGAAAGGTTCTTCGTGGAACCTTAGATACCATCCCTTTATTTTTAAGAATATTGACCTGTTGAGTTTAACATATGTTCAAGAAAGCAAGGTTTTGATAGGTAACAAAGTTGTAGTGTGTCCATAGTTAATCATTCCTAACAATTAATGTGTATATCAATTAAAAGTTTTAGATAGAGGTTAAAAAACTAAGTAAAAGTACTCAGCATAGATCTACCCTAGCTATATATATATATATATATATGTAGGTCTGAGGTTAAAATTTGTTTGTGAGTCACCTGCGCATTGTCATTGTACATACTTGTTGTAGTAGAATTATTTGCTTTAAAACAAATATGGCTCATTCATTGTTATTATTATTGAAAAACAGTATGTGCAATCTAAAGAAAAGACAAACCTTTAACTTAAACTATATGTAGAAATATCACTGAACCCACAATGTTCAGATTTACACCACACGCTGTTTGTTGGTTCACCCTGGACGCTAATGATAAGAGCTTGGAATATGAGTTCACCACAGAAATCACTAGTTAACCAGAGCAGATGCCTCCCCCTTCTTCTGAAGAAACTCCCACCCACACACACACATGCATTATCACACTGCTCCTGTCAAAGAAATAAAAAGCGGATTATGAGGCATATTTCCTGAGCCCGGTCCAATGGGGAAATAAATAGTTCATTTGTTGAGTCAGAGCAGGCCCTAACCGTAGTGCGCTTTAAACAAAGGTGTCTGTTTACCAGCAGCAGGTAGAAGATGGATAGCTGGTTAAACATTGCTGGCATACCTGGCCGGTGCCATTGGCCGGTCAATGAGACCTACTGAGGGGACATTGTGTAGCTGGGTCTTATCTCTGGTGTACTCTTTGAGACCAGACCTGTTAGTGAGCGAAACGTTTAAAGAGATACAGATTGTAATGTTTGAGCTTTGGGCTGATGTGTATAGCCAAAGTGTTATCATTTAGCATTTCTGAAAATAAGTTAGAAGGAAATTGTTGGAAATATATGATTTAATGAAGCAGAATGTGTTAAAAGAGTTAAAAGATGACAAATGCTAAACATTTTCAGTGTTCTTTAAGAGCTGGACTAGTGGTCATCTTGTTTAACTTAACATACATATATAAAATAGTATATATATATATATATATATATATATATATATATATATATATATATATATATATATATATATATATATATATATATATATATGTTCAGTTGTCAACATTTGAACTGGATCACAAAAAAAAAAAAAAAAGATAATCAAAGTTGTCCTACGAAAAGAACGGGTATTGTTTTGGTTTTAGGACAACTCTGATTGTTTGAAAGGTTTTGATTTTAAAATGAAAATTTGTACATTTAAATTTAAATTTCACTTTTGATGTGAATAGCCATTTCAATTTAAGATGCCATTTATTTATATTATAATTTAGTTTTGTTGTTGTTGTTGTTGTTGTTTTATGTAAAAACTTTGGAATGCCGTTTTATGCATAAATCCATCATCAGATCAAATAAGTAAGTTCTGGAAAATTTCCTAAATTTAACAGAATACAAGATTAACAGACATACCTGGCCCTTAATTTTATTTAATATTTTGCCCTATTTTTTTATAGACGAATGTGTAAAAAAAACGTATTACTCAAGCCTTTCACAGCTCATGGTCTCTCGTTTAATCAATTACCAAAATACTGTATCACTTTTACGTAAATTTTTGCAAGTCTCACTTGGGTACACGTAAAAGTCCTTCAGCAGGGTGTGTTTTCATTCGTGTGTGTTCCCATAACTGTATCCTTGGCATGTTCCGGTACTTGCTAATCACCCAGATTTTGTGTGTTTCATCTCATATGAGTCAGTCGTTCTCAGCCGTTTCTGTGCAGTAGAGACCTGTGTCGTGTTTCAACACAGCGATTCTCAGCACCCATAAATTACACAGTGGTGGCAACTTAAAGAGGTGCTGAACAGCCATGAACAGAGCTTTACTTTACTATCAGTGAAGCATAAGACTGCACTACCCCACACGACCTGTTCACACACACTCACACAAACGTGCATACGTACATACATCCATTCACATACTTAGAAATAAAAATAAAAAACACAAGAATATAAAACAAATCTTTTTTTCTTTCTTTTTTTCAAAGCCATTGAAGGTATTATTATTATTTTGGGTTTCATTAAAATCCAGCATCCTTGTGACAGAACTGTGAAATCTGTCATCTTTCATGAGATCCCACAGCTTAAGCCATTTTATGCACTAATGCCTTAGTATTAGTCTATGAGTCATGACAAGAATGAAACGATTCTTCTCATCAACTTCTAGCTGCCTAATACAGCCATAATTCCATATTATTTTTCTGATGTGTCTGCACTGTTAGATTAAAGAATATAACATACTGTACGGTGAGAACAAAAAAGAAAGAAAAAAAATCAGCGGTCAACCTGATTTACTTTAAACTAACTATAGGCTATTATGTGTGATGTACATAGAAAAAACTCAAACCCATATGCTCAAAAAATAGTATCAAAAAAGTGAACACAAAAGAACAGGATGCATACTTCAGTGTAAAACACATATGTGCCAATTAACCTAAAAATGACACTTAAATATAGTCAGAAGTCAAAAATATTGCTCAGTATAACTGAAACAAACTGATAATATTAGGTGTGTTTTTTTAAGGATTAGCTCAGACCAAAATAATGTATATGGGTAACAATTTACAATATCTCATTTGTGAAAATTAATTAGAACAACAATTAGTTAGAGCTGTTAGTCTGTTAACATTAATGAACTTAAATTAACAAGCAATGAACACTTGTATTAACGTTAACAAAGGTTAACAAACAAGATAAAAAATATGCTGCTCAGAGCTAGTTTATGTTAATGCATGAACTAATGTTAACAAATGAAACCTTATCAGAAAGTTGTCTACGTTTTATGGTGTGCAATCACAACAAAGAAGCACATGAGCTCTGGAACAGGTTTTTTTCTTTCCGAGCAGCCATCGCATTGTCATCCATCTTTCTTTTTTTACTGATCAAAGGAATCGTGTGAATAGATTTCTTTGGCTACCACTCATTTGTGAAACACATCAGAGATCAGAGAGCTACTGTATCATTAGCACACAGCCCATATTAGAACCCTTATACTAGACAAGATAAGACTTGGCCCTCACACCGCAGTCTTGACCCTCTTTTTGCCTCAGTCTTTCCCCTTAAACGAGAGCACATGCAGAGGTGAAGCCCAGCCAACGAGATATACAAGCAATATGTAGCATAAGCATGTTGGTTCCCTAAATTAGGAAAAACATGCAAAAGTATCTACATGGCCATACAGTACAACATACAATGAGAATTAAACACATGGAGCAGCTGGACTCTTATCTGAACGAAACCCAGCAACAAAGGAGCCCTAAGACTAAGAGGCTTGATGCATGGGAAAGCTATGGGCCGGCTATTGTGACTGCCCTTCTGCTGAGCAAATAGTCCAAACTGTTCATTCCCCGTCTTCCATTCTCTCTCCGGCACATTGTTTGTGTCCTTGCATTTCATTCGGCAAGGAAGATTGCTCTCAGGCCCAGTGAGCAAACAGTCCAGAAAAGAGCCGGCTATCTTCTGCTGTTCCCAGGAGAACTAGCATTTTGATTTGGGCTCCAAGCTGTCAGAGGATTGGAGAGTTGATGTCAGGGCGCCTGAATTAATTGCTTTAAGCCGAGAAGGGGGCTGACAGCGTTTATCACCAACTGTTCAGTAAGATGTTTCCTCGTAATTATGCCCTCGACTTCGGCCGTGAGCTCCTCAATTGTTGGCTATTATACTTTATAGATGCAGGATGCCGCAGGACTCAATTAAGGATCTGGACTAAATAAACTTAAACATATCTGTGTGGATGGTTATTATTCTAGTCTGATATGGTGAGAAGTCATTAAGAACATAGTGAAATTCAGATTGTGTTGGATATTACACTAGCAGAAACTTCAGATCACACAGCGTGTTCTGTTGGCAGTTTCAGGTCAAACGCAATTCAATATGTGCTTCTCTTTTTGGAAAGTGAAATATTAGTGCCTATTTTTCCAAGTTCAACATTCATCCAAGCCAAACAACTATTCCTAAATGTCACAAAGGTCATATAGCTGTTATTTCAAGTACCATTTAACAGCTTAAATTAATTATAAAATTTATTGTGTTCTTGTCTGTTACTGTCAAAGGGCATCTCAAATGCAAAAAAAATTAATCTTCTCTATTCCCATTTTTCCCTTTTTCTATAGCTTCCAGAGAGAGAGCATTTGCATGTTAAAGGCAATATGAGTCTTAACCTGTCGCATAAAAGGCACGTGGATTTGTTTAAATTATGAAGCACCTCTCATAAATGTCTTCACTGCTCATAGCCATCCCTGATTTGTTTCAAAGGTGGCCTCATGGCAAGGCATCCTCCAACAATGCTTTGTTTTGCATGTAAAAATGGCTCTGAGTATGATTTGCATTGGTATAGGTTTGCACTGGTTGTAGAACGGTCTATGGGAAGAGTGACCTCAATGATGAGTTGAGCCTTTTAACATCCTAATTCACAGTTATGGTAACGGTTGTTGCTAGTAATGTTGCCTGGACCAAACATACATAACCTTTACCTCTTTTCTTTTGTTCATTCTGTTTTTGTTGTTGCTGTTTTTTCAACAATGTGTTAGAGTGTTTTTTTTTTTCCATATGGAAATTGATTTTTAATGAAAACTTCTAAACCTGGAGAGACAAACCTGCTGTGAGTTCTGAGGTTGATAATCGATTGGATAAGCTTTTGTTAAAGCCATTTTTCAACTTATTTCATCTTATTTAAAAATAATAATAATAATGTACTAACTATATATATATATATATATATATATATATATATATATATATATATATATATATATATATATATATATATATATATATATATATATATATATATATATATATTCCATTAAGTAACCAGTCTTGTACATGTATTTTTATGTATTTGTCAAATTTTCAAATCCTTTCAAATATACGAATAACTCCATTTGAACAAAGTTTTTATCCCATGGGAAAGGGGAGCGGAAAAAATTTATCTGAAACCATTGCCACTGAAAAAGTGGATGAACACCAATGCACTCTGTTTTGAGTGTTTAAATGCACCTTTTCAAGGTACTTTAAATCATGCTTCAGAACTATTGCTATGCTATTCATGGGAATCAGCAATTGAGTTGCTTTTGTATAACAGTTAAACAAACTCTTCCAGTGGTTAGTATTGTTTTTAAATCTGGTTTAAAGAGGCCTCGTTAAAATGATCACTAACTGATGCTATAGTCATCGCTTCTGTAAACTGGAAACAAAGACATGCTTGGTGATAATAAATCATCTAAAACAATGAGGAAAGCTCTTGATCTGACATGAAATTGAATTAAACTGCCTGCTATGTGGCTGTCAGCGCGAGGAGAGGGGTTAAACATTGTGTGTCAGGGGACCACTACTGTGTAGCATCTGAGAGTATAAACGTAACAGAGGCTCATCCGGGCTTTTTAACAGGCAACACCCTAGACATTAATCTCTTTGTGATAAATGCATTTATACTGGATTAAACTGAAGATTGCCTTTAGTTTGAGAAAGTGTTGATGAATTATTTAGGTCTGAGTTGGGGGAATGTGGAGTCTCTGGGGACAGTGTGGGTAGAGATCCTGGATATGTATTTACTAGTAGGTTAAATCGGATTTGAAAATGAAAGAACATCAACTGGTATTTGCTCTCCCATCATGTTTTCTCATGTCTACATTTGTTAAGTGGTTTACCAAACAAATCATTTGAATGTAAAATGAATACTGTTCATTTATAAAGAATCTTTATAAGCTGTCTTCTTCATCAAGTTTCACATTGCAACAGTTATAATAAACAGAAAGAAGCATCACTACAAAACTCTTAAATCCTGCAGCCAGATGTGTTTGTGTGTGTGTTTATTGTCCATGAATGCTCGAGGAAAAATATCCTCATGTATGTTGCATGAGTATGTCCATCGCCCTCTAAACTACAAGCTCCTCAGTGTTGAAAAGAATAAATAAATAAATGCAGAAATCACCTTTGTGACATAGCCCTCTCACGTACAATAAATTGGACATGTTCTATCTTGGAATAACCTATCGCCTTTACCATTTCAGCACTGGGAACACATGCAGGACACAATCGGATTTGCTTTTGTTATGCAGGGAATCACGCAGGGGCATCTGGGTTTGTTTGCCTTTGGTGAGAAATGGAGATTGGTTTTGAGGTCTGAATAAATTGCTGGCGTCTGTGTTTATTGCTTTCATTAAGATTTAATGAGTCAAGTGTCCTTCCCAGTGACTTAGATTTTACCCACAGCATTTGACCACAGGAAATGCTGGGCAAGTCTGTGAACTATTGGCATCTGTACCATGTAGACTTGTTTGTTAACGTAAGTGTAGGAAATAGCATAGGTTGTCATTTAATATCCTACTTACTTCATCCATAAAATGGAATCTGGCATTTATCCAGCCAATTTATCCCAAAAAGACACTGATGTTTAAGCAATAAATCAGGCGAATGGGTTTGTTGAATGGACATGTGGTTTGGCCTGTACGTCTAAGAATTTCACACCAAGCTGTTGGATGAGTGGGAACACAGGCCAGAACCATTACAGTCTTACACTATTTCCGCTGCATTTGCCATGATTCTCCAACCACAACACTTTGAATTCCGAGACAATCATCCAGCCTTTTTAAGCTACAGAATAATGGACAGTGTTCTTATTCAGAGTGTCTGAAGGGTTGGGCATGTACATGACATTAAAAGCATAATAAATTAAAAAAAAAAAAAAAAAAAAAAAAAAAAATCTGGTAATAATTAATTTCAAAACAATTTAAAACAATGCCACTTACTCATCCCATTGATTACTACAGTAAATTGCTCAAGAAAGGCTCATTTCGTGTTTTATTTTAAAAACAATTAGTCAGCTCATATCATATATCACATCTGATCAGATTATTGACTTAAAGAAACAGGTGTATCTGTTCATGCTTATAATATTACTCAGATTATACTTTTTTATGTATTAATTTATATTTGTTACTTATCCGTTGTTATTGGGGTGGAAACTGTCCTTATTCCAAAGCACGCAATCAGTTCAAGGTCATATTTAGGAAAATAATAGTGTGCTCCAATGTTTTCTGTCTGACTTTGTTAAACATGTAGACCAATTGATAAATATGAAGTACTATCAACAACACTGAAAAAAATGAAGATAAATAATATAGATTTCTTTGCATTTTAAATGGGAAATAGCTTTATAAACTATATTATTTCACCAAGCATTAGTACGCAACTTAAAAAAAATCGTGGAAATATAATATGGAATTGTTGTTTTTATGTGTAGGCCTATTTACCCTATTAATATTTTATTAGAATATGTTTAACGGGAACATTTCGGACTAGTACTATGTAATCGTAGCCTATATTGCGCAGCGTTAAAAAAAAAAAAAAAAAAAAAAAAATATATATATATATATATATATATATATATATATATATATATATATATATATATATTAAAGACTATTTAAAAGACTAGCCTAATCCTGTTCGGCATATTGCAGTGAAACTACCTTTTTAACTTTAGGGTGTAAGATTAGTCGTCTGGGTTGAGTATTAATATAGTGTGGGACAGCAGCAGGATTAAGAGTATTTGGTCTCAAATCGGGGCAGTGCGAACGGTCTCTCAGCAATGGGCTAAAGCGGCATTACAGCTTGTAAGATGGGTGTCCCGCAGATCTCCCTGGAGACCAGCTCCACTTGGGTGTTCCAGGACTGAGTCGAGTAAAATACGTGCTAAAGCCATTAAGGTTATTTTTTTTTTTTTTAATTTTTTTTTTTTTTCAAAATTAGCTAATTTTGTGGTTTAGGTTACAATGTCAGTCGTTAATGTGCATCCAATTCAATCCAAATAAATCCAAATAAATCAAAGTTTCAAATCCTAGTCATGTAATTGTGCGAATTATTCGTTAACCATATTTGGCCTGCATTATGTATGTATGTGACGTTGCTACTTATGAAAGTTCTCCTTGAGAAACGTTTTACTCCTAATGAGAATTTTGAGGATTGCTTTAACAACAATAATAGTTCGATTTTTAGATTTTGTTTTTATTTGTTTAAACTTGCAGCTTGTTAAAATAATGGATTTAAGATAATAAATATAAACCAACAATAAATATGTTTTAGATCTTAGCCTACTTTAATGTCACTACCCCACTCTATCTAAAAGCAGCTTGAACTTTTTCATTCCAGGCCTCATGTCTAAGATATTCACAAGTAAATATTGGTAATATATTATTAATAATAATAATAATAATAATAATAATAATAATAATAATAATAATAATAATAATAATAATAATAAATGATGATTATTATTGTTGTTGTTGTTGTCGTTGATGTTGATGATGCATGATGATGATGCTTTTTTAAGATTGTACAGAATCGACGGAAAATCTTAGAAGCTTTTTATTATTTTATTTTTCGTTGTAAGTGTAAACCTGATCTTCCTATAAATTTACATGTTAAAACTTATTTAGACTGATGTCAAACATTAGGTCTACATATATTGTATAGCCTACTCATGTTGATGGCTGTTGTTATTTGTGTCTCTGGAACGATGTAAACAAAACAGAAATTCGCCAGAAATGTTCTTCTTGGTTGTCGAAACGCTTTAAATGAGAGTCTTGTACAAGCGTAATTTGGTTGCAACGACTATGCTTTTATCTCCATAACAAGTTCGTTAGATTAAAAAACAAAACAACAACAATAAGAACTCTACTGTATATCTGAGAACTCCATTTGATGGGCTGCATTTGTTGGCATGGCAAAACCCATGCAAGTCTCCTGCAGTATCACTGGTATCAATCAGCTGGAATAGCCACCTGACAGTCGGCTGAAAGAGCCCCTTAACATCAGCACTTGAGCTGTGTCTGTTCAAGCGTCGAACTATATTGCCCCGAAATCAAGGTTTCACGCACAAACCTCCAATATAAAATCCCTATCAAGCCAAACACACGGCATGCATCGAAAGCCTAAGCAGTGAGCTGGATTAATCATGAAAATGTTCGTACCTGGAGCCTGCAGAACGGTATCGGAGCCTCTCCCGCTGCCTTCTGCACAGGGCTGGGAGCCTCGCGGCATTTATTTGAGCTCAAACTCTGTCACTGTTGACTTTAGCAACAAAGCAAAGATTTCACTGCCCCGCTAGTTAAAAAAAAAAAAAAAAAAAAAAAAAAAAAAAAAAAAACACTGATTATTTTACCAAGATATTGATCAGTGCGTTATAAAAATTCAGCCTAGCATTATGTCTAAAACAAGGGGCAGCGACATTTAATTTCTGTGTAAATTTACCTAGAAGTGACGTGCTCTTATTCAAAGTTTACACTCTTCATGTACACATGCTATATGTATTAATACCGCCTTTTTCACTGTTTACCAGTTTTTGTTTATTCGCAGATCATGGGGGTTTGAAATACAATGGAATGGACTGAGAACTGAAAACACAGAGCTAACAAAACCAGGCCTTCTTTGCCATTATTCAAGATGAAGGAGAATTCACAAAGTGTACACATTGATGTGATACCCCAGGGGGATGATTTGTTGGCCACAGATGACTTCTTGATCTGCAAGTTTACTACTAAAAGGAGAAAGCCTGTAACAAGTTTTGCCTGTCAAATATGCTCCTGGAACATTTCTATATCTGGTTTTATTAGGACAAATTTTTCCTGTTTTTAATGTTTTGATTTTTTATTTTTTTATTACATCAGAGGGGTTTCTAGTCGGAAAGAAACGAGAGACTTCGTAAAGATGACAGAAGACTGTTATTTTTATCAAATCAAATCAAAGTTTATTTATAAAAAAAACATTGTTTTCCAAAGTGCTGTATAAGCATAATCAAAGTAAAAAAAAAAAATTACACATAACATAAATAACAAACAATAACACTAACCAAATACATAAAAACAGCTCTCAAACGGAGTTCAATTCCAGAGCATAAAAACAAGCTTAAGTCCGGATTTAAAAACAGCAAGTGTTTGGGCCTGTCTAACATTTAGAGGCAAGTTATTCCAAAGCGTTTGTGCTGCAACAGCAAAAGCCCGGTCACATTATTATTATTATTATTATTATTATTATTATTATTATTATTATTATTATTATTACTATTACTATTATTATTATTATTATTATTATTAAGTTACGTCTAATAAAAAAAACGCAAGTTTTCATTTAATATTTGTTGCAAAACTGGTGAACTGTTAGCCTATAATTTGCTAGATTTTTACATCATAGAGTCTCGCGTCTAATTCGTAAACGAGTCAAATGGGCTCGGGCTTTTTTATTTATTTTTGTTTATTATTATTTTTATTTAACTAATTTAGAAAATGTTATGTCATTAGGCATATACTGTGCCTGTATAATATATATATATATATATATATATATATATATATATATATATATATATATATATATATGTATATATATATATATATATATATATATATATATATATATATATATATATATATATATATATATATATATAATGCAAAAAAAAAATTGTCGGTTTTGACTTGGGTTTCCCGCTACATTTTGTTGTCATTTGTCATTGTTGTACATTTTGAATATAACTAATACTGATTATTTGGGGAATTTATGAATGTTTTGATAAGTTTGTAATTAAAAACATTTTAGCTTATTTCATTTATCAGAAAAAAAAAAAAAAAAAAAAAAAAACTTTTTTCTGTTTTTATTGTTGATTTATTATTTCACGTCAGGTTGAAAATAGCAAAGAAATCAAAATAATTTAACTGTGGCAGCAAATCTGTATCCCTCTCAACTAAGTGATACAATATATACATATATAAATTGATAATTCTTTGAGCAAAATTACATTTATTATTATTGTTTTTGTTGCTGCTGTTTTTGACGACACAACACAAATGAGTGAAAATCAGAATTGCGAAAACATTCCAAATAACACTTTAATATAGATTTTGTTCTTGTCATCAACTACAAGAATACACATTTACAAGCCATAAATAAGTTTACACAAGTGATTCAAGAACTTCAGTCCGTCCTCAGTTCTGCGGTGTGAATTTGGTCCATTTTCAAAAGCCGGCTCGAAGAGTTCCTCACATTGTCAACATATCTTTTACAAAATAATTACTAATGAACATCTAAATTAACTGGGAACGTCAAAAATCAGAATACATATACTACACAAACATTTTACAAATGTACAAATTTTCATAAGGTCCGTGAGAGTTTAGGAAGAGTTCAGGATGGGCCTGGAGTACACACCTTGATAGTACGATGTGTCCGGCGAATCCAGGCCCACTTTGCTCGCCATGGAGCCCATGGATAGCGCGCCGGCCATCGGAGAGCCGTAACCGTAATGCATCACCTGCTCGTATGCCTTTAGGTCCATTTTGTGATGCTGTTGCTCCGAGGACATGAGGTTGTTGATGGAGAAGGGGTGATTGAAAGAATAGTGATGTTCTGGCTTCAGGTGTCCATCATGCGCCAAAACAGAGTGATGTTGGACCAGGAGATGCTGCGCTTGGGAGGTCGGGGAGGCTCCGTGGTCCGGGCTCAGACCCTGAGCCGACTTCATGTCAGACAGGGATCTTTTGTGCTCGTTGCTAGACGAGTTGGAACGAGGAGATTCGTTCCCGTTGCAGCTTTCGGAGCTGCTGTTTGAGCCGCCCTCGGAGGTTTTCCGACCCGGCTCCTTGCTCAGTTTCTTGTCACACTTGAAGCGCTTTTGCCTCCTCAGATAGCAGCCGTTTTCGAACATGTTTCCGGAATCGGGATGAAGGGTCCAAAACGAGCCTTTACCCGGTTTATCCGGGGAGCGCGGCACTTTCAGGAAGCAGTCGTTGAAGGACAGCGAGTGGCGGATAGAGTTCTGCCAGCGCTGCTGGTTCTGTCGGTAAAAAGGGAAAAGGTCCATTATCCACTGATAAATCTCACTGAGGGTCAGCATCTTACTGGGCGACTGTTGGATGGCCATGGTAATTAGAGAAATGTACGAGTAGGGCGGCTTGGCGTGCGTGTAGCTCCTCCGGTAGGACTTGGGGTCTCTTGATCTGTTTATGGTTGACTGGCCATACATTGGGCTCATAGCATTCATATTACTGTACGAGGTTAAGGCGTTCATGGAGGGCGCTTGCGCTGCCATGGGGCTCATGGTCGGGCTCAGGGCTGCGCTCATGCCCGTCATCCCTGCTCCCATGCCGGCCATCGCTCCCGCGCCGGGAGACATGCCGGTCATTGAAGGACTCATACCCGTGTTGACATAGGACATGTTCATGCTGTTAGCTGCCGTCATGTTTGCTGTCGAACTCATTCCGGACATAGTCATGTAAGTGTTCATGGAGTTCATTCCCAGTCCGGTGTTCATGTTGCTCACCGAGGTGTAACACTGCGAAAGAAATCAGACAATACGATTAATTAGGCTACAATGCAACTCCAAACAGTACATATTAGAATCGCTGGCTTCGCTAAACTGAAGAGAAGCGTTTTATATTTTTTTATTTTTAATTTTATTTTTTGTAGCATGGGCTATAATTAGTTTTATATAAACGTTAATGTTTTGTATTATTATCATTATTATTTAATAGTTCTTTTTTTCTAACGAATTCATCTGGAGATAATGTGTCATGGGGTGTTACTAAAGTGAAAGTCTTTTCGGGAGGCAGATAGAAGATTCCAACATATTAAAGGAAACCCCAGTTGTAGTCGATATTAGGCTACCACCGCTCAGAAATGTTAAACCAAGAACAAGTAGGCTTTTTGTTTAAAAGTCAAATATCCGGTTATTTTCGCTTCCGAACGCCCGATGTTGTTGAATAAGAAACCCATGTATTCGTCGGTATCCATAATTGGAAATGAAAAGTTTGCATTGCATGTCAAGCACAACTTTGTTAGGATAGTGCAGGGCGTCGAGATGATGGGGGAGGATTTGGAGGCGCCTCAAGTCAATATTTGATCTCAAAGTTAATATTATCTCAGGGCTAATATTGAGTTGTATAAAACCGGATCGGATTTCGACGAGGAGAAAAAAAATACATATATATTTATTTAGGTGAGTTACCCACCTCGGGCTCTCCGTAGTAAGTGCTCCAGTCTGCTGCGTGTTCGTGTCCCTCCATTTTGACAGCACCTAGCATCCTTGAATAAAGTTCCCTCTACTTTCAAAACGCTTCCCCACACGAGAAATGCTGCTATTGTGGGTCCTTTGGCAGCCAAAAGGTGGTTGTTGGGGACCACGGGATACACTCGTGTCGTCGTCGTGCTGTCCTCCTGTCAAGGGCTGGCGCATGTGTGTGTGTGTGTGTATCTGAGATGATTGCAGTTGAAATGACGCCTGCTGCTGGCTCTTAACGCTGTGATATAGATCTGTGCGCCCGGGCGAGCCTCCAATCCCTACTGCTTCACTCGGCCCCTATTTGAATAATCTGCTCACACCTAGGCGTGAGACTTCTCCATTTGCCCCCTATTGTACACCTGCGCAGCTTGAAAAGAGCAGCCCCATCTGAAAAGATTCATTATATCCTACTCTTATTGTATTCCAGCGGGAGAAAGGGGGGAATAGAAATTTGGACTGCTGGGAGAACAGTGGTTTGAAATCACATGCAGATAAAATAAGGAAGAATGGGTTTAAGAATGCCAGCACCTCTGGGTGTTCTTTAGTCTTTATTCGGATTATTCAACTGTCCGAGTGTTTTCATTCCAAGTTCGTAAGCAGTTTTCAAGTTCGTAAGCAGTATTTTATTCATAATCAATGGGAAGCAATAAAAATTAAAAAATAAAATAAATAAAAAATAACACCCTTCCATGGTATATTTGACCAAATCCATACCATTAGTATTATTATTATTAGCCTATTATTATTATTAAAAGCTTTTTAACCATTTACCCGTAATGAATATTATTTTAGAGCTAAATATACAAGTCCAATAAACATAATGTGTATCTGATCACTGAATTTGAAAGTAGGCTATTGTTAGTAGCTCTATTTATTTATTTATTTATTTTAATTTTTTACATATATAAATAGGACCGCTGTGATATAGGCCAGATCGAAACGTTTGTTCTGAAATGTTTTCGCCTATTTTGAATTAATTTGTTTACCTGCGCTCTAGTTTATGTAACTAATAGCGGTATGCAGTTTGCTAATGTAAGAGCAGGTCATCGGTGTTGATTCTGCAGAGCTCAGTGGCAAGATTTGATTGCCTTCATTAAACAAAGTAGCCTAACATTTATACACTTTGTTTGACTTTCCACGATATCTAGCTGGTGGTGGTTTGGTGCACATGCTGAGGACAACGAAAATCAAATCAAATTAAATAAAGAAATACCTGAAGCCAACTAAAAAATAATAACTCATATTTTGATATCATTCCTTTGGCCTTTTATAACTACGCATCTCTTGTTTTTGTGCAAAAAAAAAAAAAAAAAAAAAAAAAGAAAAAGAAAAAGAAAAAAAAAAAGTGCGCCCTCTCTTGGTATACAAATTGATTTTCCACAGAAAGAATTGAGGTTAGTATGCTTAATTGTTAACACTTTGAAGTAGCGTTAAATGGAAAGTTTTTTTAATTTATTTATTTATTATTATTATTATTTCTATTTTTTATTATTATTTTATTTATTTATTGCATTTAATGTTCAATAGATTACTAGTTGGATTCAAACATGTCACAAAATTGTCCATGTATTTTCATACTCAGACGTAGGCTATATGAAATACTGATCTTTTAAGCATTAATTAATGAATAATTAAATATATTAATGACATTTTTTTTTACAGTTATTGTCCGGTATCAGTTCGTTTTATAAACACATTTTTATCTAAATTTGCAGGCTTAACATTACCATTCCCTATTTGAATCAAATAATAAGCCTATTTCTTAAAATAATCACCTCTTTTTCGATTTGACACGTGTCTTCAGCATTAATCGTGTAGAATCAGATTAAGTGTGTATTTGCGTATAACAGGGATACAGTTTGCAAATATAATCACGGAGTTTATTTGGACCTGTGTATTGTGTAAAACGGTGTAAGTTTGACGCGCTCACAGACACAGCGACACGAACCAAATAACGTTCAGTAAATTCCTAGCAATTTCCTATTATGGTTGAACATGTATGCCACTGCACATCTTAAACGATGGTGGTTATGAAGACAAACTTTCTTGAACAACAGACCATGTAATATTGTAACAGTAACTCAATCAAAACTGGGTCATCGCATCAAACGAAGACTTTATTTTTGCTGATATGTGCCTTGAGTGGGTAACTCCTGAACTGAGTAAAATTAAATATTCCTTCAGTTTAAATGGAATTGCCCGTGTGTGTGCAAATGAATCTACTTCATGTGTTTAGCATGTTCACAATACATTGATTTGACTTCAAGTCATTTTTGTTGATGCAATTTTAATTATTAAAGACTGAAAAGTCTGACAACGCTGGACCAGTTGTAGTCATCATAAAACTGTTCCATATTATAAATCATATGCATAAGTCCTGTTCGTTCCGTTTTTATTATTATTATTATTTTCTGAGTGAAAATCAAATAATAAAAAAGAGCGGTATAATTTGCCAGCTGTCTCTAGTTCTAGCCTACATCTCAAATATAGAGATTGAAGTCCGTGTGTGTGTGTGTGTGTGTGTGTGTGTAGCCTACCACAACTTCTAAATGTTCATTTTGGTTATGGAAATTAATAGCACCCTTACAGTAATCCCAATAACATTACAGGTACTGTTTTAATTTCAGTTTCTAACAGAACGCATTAACCCACCACCATTTTGAGACAAATAGATAGAGGACAATTGCCTTAATACAGAATTCTGGTATGACACCATACTGAGTCCTTGACAGCACCTCAGGTTCTCTAAATACTGAGTCATTACAACACTGTCCAGCTGTCCAAATCTAAATCTTTTATATGAACATGCTATGACAGGACAGGACTTTTTATTAGATTTTTCAAAGCTATACTAAACTAGGTAACTAGGCGTACCTAATAAAAAATAAAAAAAAAAAAAAAATCAACTATACCTTTTGAATTACATGGCACAATGTCCTCCTAGATTATTTTGTTTGGAGTTAATTATTAATGGACAAGGTACAGGCTGTGAACGCATTCTGTGTAGAAGGTCACTATCTTGTATTTGGTGGAAATGGAAAGTGACCATGTCTTTGAGTAAACACACCACGTTGGAGCATAGGCATATACTTTGTGCCTTATTGAACTTGGGTTGGGATATGTCACATATCTCTCAAAATATCACAGTCTTAACCAATACATGGCAAATCTTTTAGATATTTAATTTTTTTATTAATTTTTTTATTTTATTTTTTTTCCCCTCTAAAGCATTAAGATTTCCTCAGATTTTCCATCGTGTAATTCAGCGCACTTCTGTGTTACAATTCTGTGTTGCAATGTACTTTAACTTTGTGTGGCACCTTGGTGATCCTACTCAGTCTCATTAGGGCCTGTATTCTCAGTAAATATTGTCAAGGAATCTTTAAACATCAACCTCCATTCTCATTTTTGCCACTAGGAATTCATGTTCTAGATCATAGAGAGGTCAGGATATTTTTAAGCTAATAGATAGATAGATAGATAGATAGATAGATAGATAGATAGATAGATAGATAGATAGATAGATAGATTGTAAAAGTGAGGCAGCAGGGTTGCACTGAATTCCCTGCTGTTATTTGCAGGAATGTGTTACTTGGAGCTCCTCTTTCAAAGCTTTCGAACCACAAAAGAGGTCTTTAAACAAACCTATGTTTGTTCTGATTTTCTCTTTTTTGCCATTTGCACTTTTACCCCGTCATTTATCTGATGGAGCACAAAAGGGCCAGCAGGTTAAGCTTATGATTCATCTGTGTGAAACCGATAACTGGATCTCTTTCTTTCCAAATAAAAGATGCAAAAATGTTTGCCGCACAGTGTCTGTGGCGACAGTAAACATTCCAGAGCGAGACATGGAGAGTTTGTTCTGGCTATTATCTGGAACAGCTGTGACAACCCCTGTTGGCTGCAGGTTTGCGGCCAACTAAAGTATGTTTACCTGGAAATGAATCTCAAAAGTAGTGTGACGGGGAATGCACACATGGATGCAGAGGGGGTCCTGCCATTGAAATGGCATTCAAAGCTAAAGGGGTGGTACGGAAGATATTGCACAGGGGCCTGGGCGCAAACAGTGGCGTAAATGGGCCAAAGGACTTCCTCAAATACGCACATTTTGATATTGAGAAGCATTCGCTGAGGACTGACCTGTAGTGTGCTTCTGTTTGGTCTGTATCCAAGGCCCACTGCAATACACTTCTCTTGTCATGCAAAAAAGAGCACGGCACAATCATGCATCCCTCAAACACGCTGCCAATCCACATCCAGCGAGCCCAGCGCACTGGAGGATCATCTCTTCATTTCAGCTAAATGACCAAACTGGGAAGAAGTTAAACGGGGTGACAGAGGGAACAAAACAAAGCCTTTCGATGACTTGAGATGGTAAATCTCTTAATTGATCAGATTAATGCATTATAATGCTTTGGCATGTCTGACAAACTATTACCCCACTGAGGACAAAAAGGTTTGGATTAAATCCGTTATTTTAATCCTTCCATTTTGATGTATGCCGCAGCAAAAATGTAATATCAAATAACCCTCCACTGCTATTCATCAGTGAGGGAACTGCAAAGTCAACACACATTTTAATTACAAGCCAAAAGCAATTAAACGTGAGGACAAGCGTCAGTATGCTAATTAAATGGCAGGCTCCCGTGGGAAGAGAAGCTCTTAAATATCACTGCTATCATTCCAGATTTAGCACTACGAGCAGCCATCGTTCACACTCACCTGACACATTTTCACCTCCCAGCTGCAGTAAAGCAAACACGGGCTTGACTCAAATCAATTCATTATGGAAAGTTATTAAAGCGTTTGTAATGTGAGGTTAGTAAGAGATTAGCAATTCCTGTGTTTCCTTGCCATACTTCTCTCCTTCCATTAGTAAGGTTAGAAATAGCAATAGAGTGCTACTTTGTTTTATTTTTGAAGGTATAGAAAGGCCAGAAATCCATGTATCTTAATCTGCAGGTTCTGACAATCCTTATCAGTGTTTCGCCGGTTGAACTGACTGATGCAGGCATTCAGCCCCTTAAGAAAACAGTCACGTTTCAGTTTTACATCAGTCTGAAGCCATTTGACTGTTCCCATTTTCCATTATTCCTGTGTCTGCCGGAGGGCAGTCTTATCTGTATTCCGGACTGATAGGTGATAGTGAGTTTGGGATTAAAGTAGCTGGAATGAAGGCTGACCCAAGACAGCCATCACCAAGAGCTTTACTCTGTGTTTTCAGCTTCACATAGGCTATTCACGCATTGACTCCTTTCATGAATTCAATATGTCTATTAGATATTTCTTACATAATTTGTAAAGCTTTAAATAGCTTTAAACCTATAAAGTCTAACTCTGTGGTGTATTTGACACATCTAAATGAACAACATGATCAAAACTTTGCTGAAAAACAACTTTAGTATAACTGCACAACCATCCACCTTCAGGTCATGGTTCATGTGTCTTTTTTATCTTTATTGATTTGTATTAATTAAACATAATAATTGCATTTATATTGTTAGTAATATTTCAAGATTTTACTGGACTTTACTTTTACTGGACTGAAGCAGCTTAGTTTTAACTTTTATTATCCAGACATCATTTTTCAGAAAAAAAACATGTTAATATGTGAGTATCAAAAATGACACATCATCTTCCTAAGGTATTATTGGGAGATATAGAATGACAACTGACATTTCTATAATATTTTGTAAGTATCTGCTATACTGTTGTTTGATTGATTTACATAACACAATATCAGAAGTTCCTCTTACTTTTTGGCCATATATAAATATCGGCATCTGCACCAAATTGCATATTTTTGCTCAGTTTTGGCCTTTGAATAAAACTGAGGTGTTTTTTTCCAATCCTTGAGTGCCTGATGTATCAAATGTGATACAAAACATAAAACACAAATGCAAAATTGTTATTTTTTTACGACTTTGTCTAATGGAACAATTTTTTCTATTTAAAAAATTCCTTAATTCCATAAACCCTTTAAGAGGTTTATCTTATGTGTGAATGCTTAGATGCTGTGCTATAATGACGCTAATAAACACCAATATCTGTTGATATCTGCTGGGTTCCCTGAGTTTCCATCAGACTCCTGAGGGAATGTTATTAGAATTCTCCTCTGCAATTCCTTCCTGCTTCACCTGAAGATCCATCCATATGCAGATGCCTAATTTGTAATGTTTACTGAAAACAGCATGGGGGAACCAGGGAAGCTCAATCTTTTTTTCATCCCAGCCGTTCATTCAAAGGTCCCATCAGTGCCCAATCTGTGTTTGCTTACCCATGAACAGTGACAGAACCCAGGGAGGAGAGCCTATAAATTCAAGCTCTGTTTTACAGGCCTGGATAGCTAACAAGCTAGCCCGCTAACAAGGAGACTCAAATAGCAAGCCGCTTGACAGATTAGCACCTCATCAGCCTCCCGTGGCTGAGGACAAATATAGCCTTCCCTCCCATAAAATACAATGGGACCGCCAGCGATAAACAACACCCCAGCGGGGGTCCATTCCCCCTCACAAAACTTCCTGACCTTCCCCTTCTCTCTGCCTCACAGCTGCCTGAGCCACCAAGTCCTGCTCCTGCCCTGTGGCCCAATTGGAGAGTTGTGTGTATTTCAGGTGAGCAAATATTGCCACTTGCTTGAGAGTTCAGTGGTTGCCCCTTTCAGAGGTTGCGTATTGCAGTCACTCACTTGAAGATGTGAAGCTATGGGAATTCCTCTCAGCACAGCTGGAGTCATCCAATCAGCCCAGTCTTGGATTGGCCCTTAGATTTCAGCCTCTTTGTGGATTCTGTCAGTCTCATTTAACTCTGGTGTATAGATCGCTAGAAAGAGAAAGGGAAAGTGTCATTTTTCTTTTTTACATACAGTCTTTAAATGGCTGATTCTGTAGCTCACGGTAATGGTGAGTTCTGAGAAAGTTTTAAGAGTTTAAAAAGGTGCCAACTGGCTTTTTAGCTCCTACCTTAATAGAAAAACAGTTAAAGTGACCTGAACTGAATTGGCACTGAATTTTTAGCGATCAGATAAACAACATTTTCTTCAAATCAAATTAAAAAGGCAGCACCTTACACATTTACAGACAGTAAAATGTACACAGAAAAAAAAATGTTATCATTATGCCCAGTATACATAACAGTTTCAGAAGGTATGAACTGAACACTTTAATGCTCTTTAGTTAACAGTTGCCAAGTTCATTATAATGTAATTTCTGTTTTCATAATAAAACCTCTGGTTGTACCCTCATAGTGTGGTATGATTATGTCATTTTCCAAAACCTTCACTCTCAATGTTTCTCGGTGGTGAGACTAACTCCCAACCCTCAACTGAATCCATAGCAATTTATAAATCTGACCATAACACTCCTAGGATCACTTGATCTATCTAGCATTTTAGCAAAAATAAATAAATGAAATAAATGAAGAAATATGTTGAGCTAATACTTTACACTAGTGCTATCAGATAATAATAATAAAAAAAAAAAAAAAAAAAAATGATATGGTAACATTGTGTTACTCCCTTGGTTTACTGCTTCTGGTTGTAAAATGTTATAATATTAATTGAGATATGTATAATATTGAGAGAGCAAGATAGATAATAATATTCATAATTGTGTATTTTATATACTTTTGGCTTGTGGAAAATAAAATTATTAAGAATTTTTTTTTTTTAAATCTCATTTTAATCTCACTAAATTAAATGTGTCCACAACAGTGCATGTACATCACATAAGTTTTCTAAAATTATGATATACATGAGGGATGGCCACGATGTAAAGATTTACCTAAATCATTTTTACCCCAGAAAAATGTTTATTCATTCTCAGAGAAAATGTTACCTTTGAAAAACAGTACCTTTAGGGGAACTATAAATTGTACCCTTAAAAGGACATCTCTCTACCTTATTTGTCTTCACAGGTTCATAGTAGTACCATACGGTTTTACTTTGGTAAGGTACTTTACTAAGGTACTAATATGAACTAACATGATAAGCTGCAAAGTTATCATTTTAAGGATATTGTGCCACTGACAACCTGTTCTACCCATAAAGGTACATTTTTGACACTTTTTTTCTTCAGTGTTTCACCACTTTTTTTTAGGTCATCATACTTACTAAAATGTAAAATGATGGATTTTCATATTTAAAGTTTTGGGCCGCATAGCAATTGCAGTATAGGAATTGTAAATGAACGCATGATAAAACATTTACCAAACAAGAATGGGATGTGTGTACATATATAATGGCTAAATATAATGGTCCTTTCTTAGAACAGTTTGCTGAAAGGTTCTTTGGAGAATCTAAAATAGTTCTTTGATTTCATCACTGCAAAAACACTTATTTGGAAACCTTTTAAAAATACATGTCATTTTCAGAGTACATTTTATATCCAGATGTTATAGGGTTTCAGGAGTATTAAAGTCATACCGAACTGTATGAAGAAAAAAGCACCAGCATGTCACATGAGTACAGCTAACACAGAACGGCAGTGCTGAATGGGACAATGCATTCCAACAAGACGTAATGTTAAAGGCACACAGCTGGAGAGGGCTATACCTCTGTGCTCAATCAAAGCTCCAGATAGGCTACTCTAGTGGGCTGTCCATGAAAAAGACCCTCCTCTACTGCAATCAGCTCTCTCTCACACCTCAAATCAATTGGCCCCTGATCCTGTTTACTCTTTGTGTGTTTGCTTGTTTGTTGGTTTGTTTGTTTGCTATAATGCCTGTCGATGCCTTGCATTGTGAAGACAGACAGCAGCTAGATGATGCTTCACATGGACCACCCTTGAAGCTGGCTGAAGAATGCTGATGCTAATCTGAATTATACTTAGAAGGTGGTTTAATATGCATTTATGTTTGATTGGCAAAAGAGTTCTGAAATGGAAACAAGGTGATGTTTATCAGCTGATAATATTTCTAGTATACACAGCACAGTGAAGGCTTAGAGACCCAAAGCTCCGATACTTCACTGAGAAACATATTTTATTGATTAATTGAAGACAGATTATGTCTTATGAAGACAGATTTGGTCCATATGAAATTTTGATATGTCATAATGGTGACATTTTTAACAAAATACATACAATACATGTGTTGAGTTAATGTGTTTAGTTCAAGGTCCGATATTTCAAGACAGACAGATGTACTTTATTTCCATCTGAGAGGACATTTCATGAATTAAGAAATATAATTAAAGTATTAAGCAATCAATAAATAATTAAGCAGCTTAACAATAACTAAACCATTGCTAATTAATAATTATATATCAAAAATATCACTGTAAGATTAAAAAATGTGTAATAGTGGAGACCAAAAGATGCTTTATACATGAGGTGAGTTGTAACTCAGTTTAGCCAATGAGAAACTAGCTACTGGGATGGAAGAAGATAGATAGCAGATAGATAGAAGAGAGAAAGAGAGAAGAAAAGATTCAGGACATTTTAACACAATCAGAGAACAATTCAGGGGCCCTATTACCTCAACTTAAATGCAATGTTGCAATACACTGCAGTTCAACTGAACTTTCTGAAACTAATAATAATAATATTATATACATAAATATATAAAATAAAATAAAATAATGCATTGCATATAATTGGATAAGGTGAATAAATGTTGATATTATTATACTTTCTTGTTGTTGTTGTTGTTGTTAAGGGAATGACCCATTTGTGTTTAATGATTTTATGCTTGACATTTAATAGAGGTTTTGTTTTGATGTTTTGTGGTTATCGTTGTGCTGAAGACCAGGCTTGTGGTTAGGTTGTGTTTGGTTGTGGCTATGTGAAAGTTCATACTGACTCTATGAGCAATGATCATGCTAATGCTAGCAATGAGTAATATCTTACTTGTTTGTTACTTTTACATGCTAAATAACTTACACTAAGCATGCATTACATTATTGTTAATTTGTTAGTAGTTAAATAATCCTCAAACAGGAATATAAACTTTTTTTTTTTTTTAATAATCAACTTGAAATGATTATAATCATGTTTTTAGTGCATTATTCAATAATCTGATTTTTGATCATGTTAATGACAGAACTTTGTAGAATGCAAATCATCAGATTATGTGGTTTAATTTGATATATACCATTATATAGGAAAAATGGGACTTATAATCAAATAAAATGGAAAAGACCTACATCATCTCACACACAGTCTAATGTTTTTAGAAAAGAAAATATTTCCTTAGCATTCACAGTAAATGAAAGAGTTTCAAATGAAATGAGAGTGTGTAGCTGATGAGCGATGGAATAATTTCAAACTAGTTAATATCCATGTTTTACAGTTACAATACAGCCATCTGTATGTTTTGAGTCCACTCCAGTAGTGAGGTAGTTCGTAGAACTCTTGTATTCACACAGTTTAGGAATTATTTTTACTTTTATTATTTAATAAATGTTATATTTTATTTCAAGGGGGATGTTTTTACAGTGTTAAAACACAAATAAGTACCAAATAATATTAACAAGCTACATGCACAACTATAAGATTGTTGGGGTTTTAATTGGGATTGGTTGCTTGTAATTATGCACAATTTTACTTTTGTTATTATTATGTTATATAGGCCTACATATGTAACTCCAACACCATAAAGTTTTACCATTTTAAATGATAAAGATTTGCATCACTAACCAAAATTTTCGTTTGTGGGTCATATAGGCCTGCATAACCCATATTTATTACTTTGGTGTGAGATTCTCTTATACCCTGATACAACTTGGACAATACATTTATTGTTTTTATTTTCAAACTAAACGTTAAATAAACAGGGTTCATGATTCGAACCTGTGACCTTCTGAGCACAATATGCGTGGTGAAGCGAGCTCTGACGAAATAAACATTTGAATAGCACACACAGTCTCCTACAAAAACGCATTTCCCACAGAAGGGTTTTCGTTCATTCTATGAGCAGCATGCCCTCTAGTGGCATACAAATGAAATCAAGTCTGGACGACCCTTCCAAGAAGAATAAATGATGGTTGCAGAAAAAACAAAAGTTCATTTGTATTCCACTGAGATTCTTTTCACTATATCAGTCTATTTTTTATTTTATTTTTCTCCACAAACACATAGCATCGTTTTTATGGAGCACCCGAAATGAGCAAATTAATGTTCTAGAACGTATTTATGAAGTTTCACTGACAAAGGATTGTAAAATAATTTGGTGTAAATAATAATAATAATAATAATAATAATAATAATAATAATTATTATTATTATTATTATATAATGTAAATTATATAAAATATAAATTACAGTAGATTTCTACAGTCTCATCAGAATCACTGTACATTCATGTCATCCCATTAATCAAGATTAATCTTTAATTCACATATGCAACTCACATATGCAGACGCGTTATTATTTTTTCCTATAATTGACGGAATAATGCATTTAATCCCTCTGTGGTATCTATAACAAATGTGTCTATAAAGATCATAGGTAAGAAATGCAGATGAGAATGAATGAGACCTCAGTGCTCCACTTACACGCTGCTTTACCTTCTGGAGCAGCATCTGGACTTCATTACCCATATATTTACACAATATGTGCATTTAAACCTGTTTTGATCTCTCCATTTTCCCCCAGTCTTTCCAGCGTTTAATGGACTGCCAAACCTTACATCTCGAATGAGGCTGAATCTACAGCTATATAAATCTTGCAAAAATGTCAGAATTTTTTGCGATTCAGTTTGAGTTTCACTCACACACTGAACAGGTTTCTCACACGAAAGAGGGATATTCTTTTAAGACAGAAAATAAAAGCACTCGATGATGTGCTATTTAACTATAATCCATTTTTATTTTTTTAATGGCATTAACACGCTTCCATTATGCTCTGTACTGCAGGTAAACACAATTTATATCCATGCATATTCAAAAGAGTTTCTTTCTGTATTTTTTTGTACTTGTTTTCCAACACAAATATCTATGATACACTATGATACAGAAGCAAAATTACACAAAGCATCAAGACAAAAAAAAAAAAAAAAAAAAGTATCAAATTGGAATGAGTTTTAGCTGTTATAATATTTTCTGACAAATATTTTCTGACAAAAACTGAGGCATTTATCAAAATTTCTTGTTTTACGTTCCACAGAAGGAAAAATGCCAAATCAACACATCAGTGTTGGTATTTTACTGCTAGCTTTAAGTTTTTACAAATAAATAAAAAAAAGTCATAGTCTTGAAAGTTTTATTTTAGTTTATATTATTCAGACAAAGATTGTCTTATTTCTGATCTCAGCCCTGTAGGTCAAGTCACCTTTATTTATATAGCGTTTTTAACAATACAGATTGTGTCAAAGCAACTTTACAGTATTAAATAGGAAAATAGTGTGTCAATAATGCAAAATGACAATACAACACTCAATTTTCAGTTAAAGGCAGTTCATCACTGAATTCATCCAGCTCAGTTCAGTCTAAATAGTAGACTATCTGTTAAATCAAGTGCAATCAAGACCTGTAGGTGCCTTATCCAAACCATTTTATGATAAAAATCAAATGTATCCTCAGTTTGCAAGGTCTGGTCATGAAATAAAATGACCGTTAATTTATCTGCCCAGTTTTCCTGTCATCAGAAGATGAACACTTATCAGTCAGTCATGTGGCAGGGCCGTTTGCGGAGAAGGCAGATAAAGAAGCTCATTCAGAGGTCCCTTCATCTTGGGGGAAGTGGATGAGACTCGCTCTTAACACACTGAGTACAGCAGGTCTGCTGTCTCGAGTACCAGCAGTAATATTGTAAAATACTATTTGACTGTTTTCTATTTGAATCATTAAAAAAAAAAATCAGTAATTAATTCCTGTAATGCGAAGCTGAATGCATCTGATAGCCTGAATGCACTGCAAGTTGCTTTGGATAAAAGCATCTGCTAAATGCATAAATTTAATTTATTTATATGATATAGTGGTAATACAGAGCACATACTTTAGTAAAAAACACCTACATTTTAACCAGAGGCTCAAAATGAGCAAAAATATGCAGTTTAGTGGAGATGTTAATACTACAGTATATGACCAAAGAAAAAGATGAAATTCTTATATCCTGAAATATTACTAACAATATTAAAGTTGTTCTTACATTTACTCGTGGTAAATCTTTACTGATTTTTATAATTATAAAGGTCTTTAACTTGCTTAAAAAAAAAAAAAAAAAAACTTATAAACTACCAATCAGGAGACAGAAGCCTTGTAGTAGATCGTGTCCCATGGAGATATTACTCTTTTGCATACTGTTTTTCACCTACTAGACAAGTATTCATATTCCGATGCAGCCATATTTTACATCCGTGATCCTCAAACCTGGCTCACGAGATCCACTTTCCTACTAATCAACTTTTCTAACCCTAATCAAATACACCTGAGTTTCCTAATCAATGTCTTCAGGATCATTAGAAAAATCACAGGAAGGGTTGTTTGATTAACAAACACCACAGTTGTGTTCACATACTTAAGTATGTTTCTGGCCTCATGCTTTGTTCACAAATGGAAATTTAATAGTAATGTTACAAATTCTCATCTCAGCAAATTACCAGAACTGATTTAGCCGAATTTCTGTTGTTCACACAAGATCTGTAAATAGAAAAGTGCCTGTAATTTTGTGGAAAGGGCTGTGTGAAACCTCCTCATGACATTCCAGTGCAGACATGCATAGGTCCTTCATACTGTATATAGGTCTATGGGATCATTTCATGACCTGCAAAACTTGTCAAATCTCTCCTTAGGAAAGTCCAACACCTTGAACAATTACCCCAAACACATGGAATCTATCCTTTTTTATTGAATCCGTTTATACAGAACACTGACACTTGCCAAACCAGTGGCAACATAATGATGAAGATGCAATGATTTAGAGGAATCCTCAATCCTGTTTTCCCATATTTCAATGCGTACATAACAGTTATCATTTCATGGACAATGAAAAGAAACTACTAGAAAATGGCTTCTTTTACCCTGATACATGTTCATTTTCACTAGGGTGTCTGTTTGTGCAACTAAAGATTTCAAGTGTGTGTCTGCGTGTGTGTGCGTGTGTGTGTGTGTGTGTGTGTGTGTGTGTGAAATCCAATTTATCCAGCTTAATTTTAATATTGTAGGTGGCATTTACAACAACAAAACATTCATTACCAAAAATATATATTTCTTAGATTTTCCAGTTCTGGGATTCATAGAAAGGTTCATTCTTCAGGACATTACATACTATATATAAATAACACGGGTCATCTTTTCTAATAAAGGTAATTAGCAGTTATTTTCTATACATTACCTTTTTTTTGTCTGTCTGAAAAACAGCTTTGCTAATAAGTCAAAAAGCTTTCTCACAGAAGGCTTTTGACCAAAACATCTTTCTGCACTGCTTAGCTGCTATTAGATTTAAAAATTGCAGTAAGAATGGCTCTGAGGACAACAGCTCTAAGACGAAGAGAGAACAAGAGTCACGATAGATGCAAATGTCTTTGGTACGCTGAAGAAACGATCTCCCGTTCTGTCTGGCAGATTCAATTCAGTTCAAACATGCTTAAGTGTGGTTCTTGTTTCATCCGACGACAATGATTCTTGAAGAATGGCGTGCTGTTATCTCACAGAATCCACTTCATTGTACAAGCTGCACTGGTTGTATGGATTAGTGCAAAAAAACAAAAACAAAACCACCTTACCGACCCCTTTTGTTATTAGGATATCATAGAAGAATAGGAGTTTAAAATACGCATGTTTCAGTCTGATGCTTTGGCTGTGAACACTAATATAAACGACTGCATCGCTCTCCCCAGTATGTTTTGTTTTACTTCTTCACATCTGTTACTAACCTTTATATTATTGTAAGAAACACACTTAACAGCACCTTTTGGAAAAGAACAGTCATTAAGACTTCTGACCGCACATGCTCTGAAACAGCCTTCATCTTCATTAGCAGTGTGGATCCGCAGTCTCCATGGCTCTAGTTGACATCCAGAGAGAAGTCTGCTCCCCTCAAAGACTGCTACAGATTGCTGATGTGTTTCAGCTCCATAGCAACAGACCATTAACAGGTTGCTGCCTTCAACTGACCTCGTTTTCAGTTCGGCTCACTTAGCCACTAGAGGTCCTCGTCCATATCTTCGAGGTTTGGAGCCATGATAAAGTGCTTAGGATACAGCAGACTGTGCTCGGAAGCATACTTTTCCCAGCGTGCATCGTCGCTCTCGTGAGTGATGTAGCGTTCACCTCGGCGTGTCTCAAACTCTCGCAGATCGAGCCACATCTGGTAGTCCTGGGGCAATGCAGATATGAACAAGTTGAGGTGTAAATCTCTAAAACATTCTGAGAAGCCATTTTACAGGTTTCTAAACTCCTTACCTGTAGCCACGGATGACTGAGGGTCTTATCCACACTGTACCGTTTCCTCATCTTGACTTGGAGAAGGTTGTTGATCAGATCTGTAGCTATAGAGGTTTAATTTGGAGATTGTGGACATAGTTAGACTGGTTAATACATAATCTGGGTCACATTTCCAAAAAGAGCAATCTGTTCCCTTGCCAAAAAAGGTTTATTCAAGTGTACAGAGGCTGAAACACAGTGAGCATCATGCACGCCTTAGCATGTGTGTAGTAAACAAAACTGCACTTGCAGGATCCATATTTAAATAATATTTTTGCAGCTTAATATTCACAGACACTAGCCCACATTTCATTTTGATTCAAGTTTATCAACCTACTTTTGATTTATCCATTCAAAATCTGGAAAATTCTGTTACAGTCTGAGTTAACAGTAACATTAACATGTGATTAATACTGCTATAATTTAAAATACATTTTTTATGTATTTAAAATAGAAAATGCTATTTATTCCTGTGATGGAAGGCAGAGCTGAAGGTTCAGTAACATTAACAAGAAACATTTCTTATTTATTATCAATGTTGAACAACCCCCCAACATCACCTATATTTGGAATGGTTTTTAAGTAAAATAAAATTCAAACAAGTATAGAGCTATAATGTGAGCTTCTTCACAAATTCAACAATAAATTTAAATAGTGTAATGGTGAATTTGAGTATAATTGTTCAACAAAAATAAACCAAATTATAAAACTAAACATGTAATGATGTGAAGTGTAGAGACAGAGAAATGACATTTATAGTGTTGTAGAGGAGTTTGACAGACTGAAATTGGGAGAGGCTGGTATAATCTTTCAGGTCTTGGGCGGAAAGAACTATTCTAAACAGACGAGGGGGTGGACAGTCTGCTCGCTGTCTGACAGACATCTAGACATCTGTCTCTTTCTTCTAAAGCAAAAGATGACACACTACTGTACAGATGATTACAAATGAACACCACATCCTCAGTCATTTGTTGAATAAGAAACTGCACTGAGAAAACAGGTTCATTCTTTAGAAGGTAGCTTGAAATCAGTAAAGCATGACTAATTACCTTCAGCAGAGATCTGTTTCCAGGGTGCTGGTGGGTACATGAATGCTGCGTTCTGGATTTGGTCGTTAATGTCCTCTTCCTCATTAAAGGGGAAGGTGCCACTCAAACTGACATAGATAATGACTCCCACTGACCACATGTCCAGGGAACGGTTGTAGCCTTTACTGCGCAGCACCTCTGGGGCCAAATATGCTGGTGTGCCCACCACTGAACGCCGGAAAGACTTTTCCCCAATGATCCGAGCAAACCCAAAGTCACACAATTTTACCTGAAACAAGAGAGTGATCTCACTGAGCAAGTTGTCTAGTTTGGTCATGTTTTATCACAGGAATTTCAAACATTTTGGTCAGCTGAACCCGTTTGATTCAAGTATTTACTTGAAGGACCTACTGAGAGTTTAAGATAATATTCCAATAATTGATCAACACATTCACAGTTCTATGATGTTGGTTAATGGTTACAAATAAACATCTAAATTATTTCACTCTTTTCTTGTGTTATATTTTAAATGTTTTTATATTTTATTTTAAAATAATGTTTATTTATTGTAATTTCAGAACCTCTTGCAGTTCGCAAAGCCCAGTCTGTGAAACCCGGTGCTTATTAGATGGTGTTTAATTCACTGTTGTTTACCTGAGGAAAGGGCTCCGCAGATGCCAACAGCACATTCTCTGGCTTCAGGTCACAGTGAACAATGTTCTTGAAATGGAGATGTCGCAAAGCCACAAGGATCTATGACAGTAAAGTAGTCACTTAATGGCATGCAGGTCTTTTTAAAGCTTTGAATGGCCACCAATGTAATATCCACTTCTACTGCCTATCATCTATTACCCCATGATTTACTCACCCCCAAGCCATCTTAGGAGTTTCTTATTTCAGATGAACACAACCGGAGTTATATTAAAAAATGTTCTGGCTCTTCCAAAATTTATAATGGCAGTGAATGGGTGTTGAGACTCAACAGTCCAATAAAGTGCATCCATTCAACATAACAAGTACTCCACATGGCTCCAGGGGGTTAATAAAGGCCTTCTGATGGGTTGTGTAAGAAAAATATCCATATTTAAAACTCTATAAACCGTAATCTCTAGCTTCCGCTAACTGTCGTATGCTCATTCACGAGTGACTGGCATTCCAGTGGATAAAATATGATGTAGGCATAGCATAAGCTCCAGTGAGAATATGCTAGTTTCACGAGAACCAAGTTTTGTTTACAGGAGCAAAGGAAGCAACGTTTTCTTTATTTAGCAAAGGGAAACCAGTCTTCGCTTGGCTTATATTGAAATCCTCTGACATTTTATTTGACAAATTCTTGTTTTGTACTTCTAATTCATAACTGGTGTTTGGTTTTTACTTCTCGTCTGCACTTAAGTGTTTGTCACGCTACACCTAAATCACCCGTCATCTCTTGTGAATGAGCATACGACAGTTGGCGGAAGCTGGAGATTATGGTTTATAAAGTTTTAAATATGGATATTTTTCTTACACAAACCCATTAGAAGGCCATTATTAACTGCCAGGAGCCATGTGGAGTACTTTTTTTATGATGGATGGATGCACTTTATTGGACTTCTATTGGACTACAGAATCTCAACATCCATTCACTGCCATTATAAAGCTTGGAAGAGCCAGGCCATTTTAAAATATAACCCCAATTGTATTCACTTGAAAGAAGAAAGTCATACACACCATAGGGTAACTTTCCTTTTTGGGTGAACTATCCCTTTAATTTGTTTTTAATTATCATCAGCTTTGTCTGATCAGATAAATGGGATAATGTGATTTCTCTCCAATATAAAATATATTCTAGTTGAGCAGCTTACAGTTTCATATGACAGTAAACAAGCTTTCTGGACTGATATTGTAGTTTGACATCTGTAAAATATTAATGTATTTAAGAGGAATAATGTGCTAGTAAAAGGTTAGTTTAATAAAACCTTATCCAATCTCATATTACATTACGTATATTACTGTTCAAATGTTTTGGATCAGTAACTTTTTTTTTTTTATCCTAAAAATAATATTACTGTTTCCAAACAAATATGAAGCAGCACATCTGTTTTTGACATTGATAATCATAAATGATTCTTAACCCTCTCAGGCTCAAATTAAGTTTTAGTAACTTAGTAAATTTGGTAACCTATAGTAAAGTTTTTAGTACTCCAGATTCATAAAATATGTATCTGGAGTAATAAGGAGTAATAAGGTTTTTAGTTACTTTACTGTTGCAAATCTGCAACGCCTGCCTTGAGAGGGTTAACCAGAAAATCATATTAAAATGCATATGCATATTAAAATGATTCTGAAGGATCATGTGACACAGAAGACTGGAGTAATGAAGCTGAAAACTCAGCTTTGATCACAGGAATAAATGACATTTCTCTGACATTTTCAGACAGAAGCAACTTTACCACATCACAGTAGCTCTGTGGTTTCAGATCCATGGCTAATGGATGTGCTCCCACTGCTTTAATCAACCCACAGACTCACCGCTCTAATTTAGTTCAAGATGAGATCCAGACTACTGCCTCATCGAAACAAACTGCACTTCAGAATACATAAGATAAACAAGGAAATGGGATTTGAAAGGATTGGAGGAGACAAAGATTTGCAAACCTGTGTGACCAGAAATTTGGTGATGCGCTCTGGAAGTTTGCTCTTCTCACTGGACAAGATCATCTCCAGCATGTCTCCATGGAGTTTCTCCATTACAACAAAGACTCTCTCTGGAGTCTCAAACATACACTGCAGGTTTATAATCCCAGGATGGTGCAAATTCTATGAGAACAAGAAGGACACATTAAAGGGGACCACTCATCTCCAGCGTTATGAATTTAGGAAATCATTAACATCTCAATATTCGCATTAAAAACAATGATCACCTGTAAAATGGAAACCTCATTTCTCAGCTGGCTCTCCTGTTTGGTGGGGAATCTCATCTTGTCTATTACCTTGATGGCCACATCTTTGCCTGTTTTTCTATGTTTCCCTTAAAACACATGACATTTTAAAAATGATTTCAAATGCAGTAAAATATTTAGCAAAAAGTTTATTGGTTTCAAGTGATAAAACTATATATTTATTGTAATTAATTTGGTGTGTATGTTAGAAATACTACATGTAATTGATATATTAACTGTAAAAATAAAAAAAATGATGCAAATAAATCTGACAGGACATGAATTTCACAAGAGCTTATAACAATCTGAAAAGGGGACTGGCTGGAGCTCATTCCACAGCCACACAAATATACTGTAAGTGTTACATTGACATGAAATAATTTACAGTGACAGAAGAATGATAAACAAAATATGTGAAACTTGAAGAGCTGCCACAATTGCCACAAATGACCCATCAGAATAACTAGTACTGCACTGCGCTGTGTAATAAATATAATGAAATATAAAGTTACACTTTATTTTAAGGTGTCCTTGTTATACGTTACATGTATTTACTATTATAACTTAAGTTAATTAATATTACTCAGTACTTATATGCACAATTACACTGTAACAAGGACACCTTAAAATAAAGTTCAACCAAATGTACCTTACAGAATTATAGTACATTTGGTACCATTGAGTTAAAGTAACCCAGACATGAGATAGCCAATTTTAAAACCTATATTTAAGAGTAATGTAAACTTATTATTTTATGATAATCTGTTGTACGAATGTTCATTGTGTCCAACTTTCTTCAGCTGTGGTCAAAGATGAAAAAATACTGATATTAAATAAGTAATAATTGTAGTTCTTGAAACTGAACGGTATAATTTCTCCATTCTCAAATATTTAGATTCCAATTTCACAAAAATATATCTTAAAAATATATTTTGTACATCAAATCTAAATTTAACCTAGTTCTAAATTTAAAACCAAACAAACTGCTGAATTTTTTTTAAACATTTATTTAGGTATGTCTAACTCAAACACTTAAGTGATTTTAAGGTAATACAGTTTAGAATGATTTTTTTTAGTGTACCTCCATAAACGATGCCAAACTGTCCAGAACCCAACACTTCATCAGCAAAGATCTGATAGATTGAGCTGATATCCTAAAGACAGAGCAATACATAAATAAATAAATAAAAAATGTAAAAAAAAAAATATAAATGTAAGATACACTCAATAACTAAACAAATATTAAAATCAAACATAATTTGACAAGTAAATTTATTCCAAATACAACTTCTCAGTTTACAATTAAATGCATGCTTAATAATCCCAATTGGTTTTTATTTCCTCGTCTCAGTTCTTCATAACTTACTTGAACTTGACTTGACCGTGGACATGACCGAGCATGCAGAAGTGTGAATAAAGAGAGTGTGTAGTGGTGAAATATTGTCGGTAAACACATTCAGACACTCACCACATTTTCCTGGATTTGACTTTTAGATACAGAAATGCTGATGGACAGTTCCTCTGCAACACACACACACACACACACACACACACACACACACACACACACACACACACACACACACACACACATTTTATAATAATTTAAACCAATCCTATTTGAAATATATAATAAATTGTAAATTGCTCTGAAAATGACAAGCATGAGTTGCATAGTAATTATCTGAAGGGACACTTTTTGTTTTTCTGTTTATTTTTTGGGTTGGATTTGTACAGACGAATCCTTAATTAAGTATGTCACTCATCTCTGGACAGAAATCTCTGAATACTGAATCAACAGTGAGTTTGTTTCATAACTATAAAGCTTTCATTAATCCAGACCTGTCAAACCTCTTTAATCTTCTGTCTCTCAACACAATTAAATAGAGGTGCATCAGGATATTAAATACTTAAGCTCAGACATTTACTCTCCAGAATAGAGATGCAAATCTGCTCTATATAAAAACTATTCACGGTTGTCTTGGTTTGTACCATTGCTTCAACGACTGTTTTTTTTTTTTTTTTACATTGTAAACTTCCAACAGTATTCATTCTGTTTCACGGATTTATCACTTATATGCTGATCCATACATCCAAACATCATTCTGGACTATTCTGTTGACTTGATATATCTGCAGTTTGTACAGTATTTAGAATTTTTCATGTTGCTACTTTTCTTTAAAAGTGCTTTTATGTTTATGTCTTGTATTGGGGACTGGATAAAAGCATTGTATAGAGTAAATATATTATTATTATTTTCAGTAGCAGTAAATTTCATGTCATGGCTGGTCACATATCTTTTTAGTTAATTAAAGTGCACTTTTGACAGCCTTTTGGGATAATTGTACATTTGTATTAATATGTATCAGCTAAATGTAAATCTTGTTTGTAAGATTTATTTGTTTTCAAAAGAAGTTTCTTCTTCTCACCAAGGCTGCATTTATTTGATCAAAAATACAGTACTATTTTGTAAAATTATTATCTTGTAAAATGTAATTCATTCCTTTGATTTGAAAGCTACATTTTCAGCATCATTACTACAGTCTTCATGCTTACATGATATATATATATATATATATATATATATATATATACATAAAAAGTTTAAAATACAGGTTTGATTTACACACTTTACTGTCAATCAAATTAAAACAACTTTGCTTGCTCATTTTTTATAATTATTTGTGAAATCTACTATCAATTTCTGAGATTCAAAGTAATATAAAATAAAAACTGACTTATTTTTTTACTTTTTTTGTCCTTTTTGGTATAAATGGTACAATTGACTAACTGTATAGAAAAGTATAAACAAGCTCACACATTCTGTAAAATATCTCCTTTCCAGTTTCTTGGATGAAAATTAAGATTCAATTAACATGATTTTAAAAGCTACTTACTGTGATCTTTACTCTGTCCCACTGTGGCGCCCATGCTGGGCTGTGGTGTAACTGGAACAGGCATCAGGGCCTGGCGGATAGCCCTTTCCAAGCCCTGGGCCACCTCCAGCCCCATGCCACTGGCAGCCAGCGCAGGGCTGTGGATGTGGAGGTGGGGGACGCCAGTGTTCTCCCCAACATAGTACACCATGGTGGCTGTGATGACCTCGAAGCAGTGCGAATTGCCCCCCAGGGCTAAACTACCAAAGTCACGCGCTACCTCCACCTGCAAGATCTCTGACAGGGGAATCTCCTGTAGATCAGACAATGAGTCAGAAATGTAGACTCTGACTCAGTGACAGCTAGATAAGAACATTTAACCAATTAAACAACCTCTCATTTGCTCTTTGAGTCTGGAAATGACTCATTAAATTAATCCATGTGATGTTGAATTCAAATGTCCAGTCCAGTGTAAAGTTTGCCTCACAAAGTTCGCTAGAGTTCCCCAAATCTATGGAGATGAAGTGATCAAGATGTCACTGATGAGAATTAAAGAGCGGTTGCTTCACAAGTCCATGTGGTTCCTCCAGGTTCAAACAGATACTCTCAAATGTTCCTTATCAGACATTTCAAAAATAGCACTGTCTGCAAATGCAGCCCAAGCTTGCAGTCCAGGGTTAAGCTTCAATCTTCACTGACGATGCAAAACCTAATGAGCCAAGTCTGACTATGACAGTCTCTTAAGAGTCCACCTTCTGCTCAGCCCCCGAACTTGCTCTCAGATGAGACAGGAAAAACAGTAGCTGCGGCCAATCAGCACAAATGCTGCGCCTGAAAACTTCTCTGAATATGAGATGAAGTGCTTGTGGTTTGGTGGGTGAGTCATGTGACCCAACCCTGTAAAGAGCTCCATGATTACAGGGCAGCGCTTGCGAGGCATACATGCATGAGTGTGTAGGCCAGGCTTATACTAGCCACTGATACATTATGTAGGAGATGGTCACACTTAAGGGGGTGGGCTGTGGTTATCTTGAGAAAGGCCTGGAAACCCCTTACCCAAAAAACCAAAAGTACAGGGCTTTCATCTTTAAAAGAGTGCACAATGATTTCCAAATGTGCAAATCTGACCGGCTCTTTTAAGCCTTATATGAAAACCAAATACATGATCATGTCTCACATACTTTAAGTATAAAGCGTTGGTTGCACTGTGCTAAGAAATTTGACAATTGAATTTGGTTTAGATTGTTTTATAAATTAAGTTGTTAATTATGTAGTACTTCTGTAAAAGTGAATCTAACATAGGTAAAGCCAAATGAGCTTGCCTAGAATATGTTTTCATGACAAACTGTCAAAGAAGTAGTATCTGTTTTATAATTTAAGATACAAGCTGTGTGCCAAGCTGATAATAAAGTCAAGCGCAAAACAGCTTTGAACACACCCTGGAATCTCACCCAGGGTGGTGAGGTTTTCTGACTTTAGTTTTACAGCTGAAAACATAGTGGAGCTGCCACAGGGACTTTCACAGTAATGCACAAGTTCTTAAAAACAAAAGGGCATTCAAAATATTTAGATTTTCTAATGATTTTGGTAATTTTTATTTTTTATTTTTTTGGAAACCATGATATATTTATTTGTCAGTTTTCTTTTGTAAACAGAAAGTTTGGACATACTTTATATTAAGTGTCTAACTAATATGCACAAGCATTTAAATTAATCATTTGACACAATGTACTCATTACTTAATATATATGGTAGTGGTACTTTTGAATGGTAGTGCACCTTTAAAATATTTAAAGCTGTCCACTTATCCTTAAACACAAATATTCCTGAAATGTACTCTGAGCATATACAACCTTGCCCACATGGTTTGAAATTGCCAATACAATTGCTAAGTGTCCCTCACAAAGATTATTTCACAGACAAAATTAATTTCATTCTCAAGACACACAGGCTATACAGTGTGCATAATAAAAAATATTTCAAGCAAACATGTACACAACTCTTACTGTATAATATAATCCAGAAATGTAGTGAAGCTGTTCAAGTCCTAGAATAAAGAGTTATTATACTGATTAGTTCACAGTAATACAGCTGCATTAACCATACAACTACAACGTTGAATTTTAAACACTTCCTTTCTCTTACTGAATGGCTTTTAGCTCAAGCTGAAGCATTGGGGGAGGGGTATTCTGTGGTACTTGCCAAATACCTCAGCGGTGTGTGTGAAAGGGGAAAATACTACCGCCTTTAGCTGTGTCAAATGCTCTAGATGAGCAATTAATTATAATGTTTTGACATTACAAAGATCAAAGGTGGACTGCATAATCAGTTTCGTAAAAAAAATTATGAGCAATATTCTGATTTCTGGGGTTATTCTAAAGGTTGTTCTAGATTAAATTATGCACATGCAAGTCAAACTTTTCCATCAACATAGAATGTCATTTAAACATGAACCTCAAACGTTATTTGTGTTTTAGTACAACATTTACAATAGAAAATAGAAGTAGAATATTATAGAATACTTAACACCTACTTTGTAAAACTTGGCTCCTGAGTCATTCTGAAACAGAGTCAGACTCTTGCTGTCCAGTCTCCAGTAGTGTCTCTTTCTCTGAGAACAAAACAGGTTTGACTAACTTCAAAACTCAGGAAAGTTGTCAGCAAACACACATTGATATGAAGGGCATTTAATGCAAATGTATTATGATGCCGTCAAGACGTACATGTCGTTTTAGGTTTAGGCAACATGAGGTTAAGTAAATGATGACAGAATTGTCATTTTGAGGGAACCTACTAGGCAAAATTTCTGCTTTACATCAGATTATTTAATTTCTGAATTCAAAGCAGTTATTTATTTTGCTTAAAAGTAATTGCATTGAAACAATAGTGCTAACAAAAATAGAACTTAAAATGCCACAGAGACCTCAGGGAATAGTACTGGCACATTCGTCACTTAATAATTTATTTTGATGCATTAATTTATTAAATTACTTAGTATGTAAAACCATAATCCACACTCACAAAAACAGTCTTCTTTCTGCATTTTATTTGACATGAATCACCAGTAGGATGAACACATACGCTTAGTCTGAAAGCCTTCTTCAATGTGTTAAACAATTCAATCCCTCCACCCACTGTTCAAATCTTTAATTATACTGAAGTCATTATTCATTAACCAATCTTTAATATCTAAAAAACACACGTATTGCATGTAAATGCTGGACAATTTCCATTTGTATACAACACAAACCTTCAAGTCCATCAATACATTGCATCATATGTCCATGACTAGAACATAAATTGCATATGATTCCATATTTATCACAATTATACAATTAAACAATTGAATAAACAAATCACCAGAATCTACTACCAGATAGGACTGTGATGTTCACCGTGACAACCGCGTCATGTCTACTGTCTACTGCACGTGACGTCATGCACTCTATAACAAGCATAATACGAAGTTTTGTATACAAGTGTAATAACAGTAATAGCTGCACATTGTTTTACTTAGACTACAAGTCTTTGGTAATTCACAAATGTAATTTTGATACCTTGGACATATAATCGGTTTACACTTTACACCAAATGCTTGCACAATTTCTGTATGGAAAACAACATTGTATAACAAACAGCAGACATTTTTTCTCCTCACAACATCCGAATTTACCAACATATCTGACAGGTTATGTGTTCTTTTAAAAGTAAACAGTGGGCGATACTGGAATTTATCATTGTGGCGAGTGGGGTGGGGCCGAGAGGCGTGGGAACGAGGAGTGAGGCCAGGTGTAGTGATTGGAGATGAGCTGCACCTGCGCCCCACCGCCGGTCTTGAGTCCCACGTAGGAGATGGAAGGATATAAAACTGGAGCGACTATAGTGAAGGACGAGAGAGGACCAGGCCTGGGACATTATTTTATGTTTTGGCTTTTATTTGTGCGCGTCAGTCGCCGTGAGGGGCTGACGTGCTGTTTGGTTTATTTTTGAATATTAAAGTGATTTTTGATTGTGCGCCGGTTCCCGCCTTCTTCTTCCTGATGAATAGGAAGTTTTTATCGTTACAATCATTAATTAAGGCCACCAGCAACTATACAGGTGCTTTTCAATGAATAAGAATGTTGTGGAAAAGTTCAAATATTCAACTCAAATTGTGAAACTTGTGTATTAAATAAATTCAATGCACACAGACTGAAGTAGTTTAAGTCTTTGGTTCTTTTATAGTTTTTCTTAGTCACTTTGGTGCATTTCTCAAATCAGAAATGAAATTCTCAAAACTACTTGTACAACCTCCACATCATCTATTCATTTATACACATCATAAAACCAGTTTCTCATTCTTTTGAACAAGTTGCGATTGCTTTTGTACATTCATGCAATTGATTTTGCACATTAATCTGCGGTTTCCTACATTATCAGTTGGTAATGTCATGTCACTCAAAATGTATTATATAGTTTTCTGTGCAATAGTCTTACCCCCCAAAACATTGGGTCTTTAGTTCATCGTGCAAGTCATAAAATGGCAAGCATACTTTTTTTTTTTTTTTTACACATTATTATTCTACTTTTTGTCAATCTGGCATGAATTGTCCAATTGAATCTTTACTAATGAAGAGAATGTAGATGATAAAGCAATGATAAACCATTTCTCTGAAATGGCTCAAATGTTCATCTCATGATTCTTCAGTTAGAAAGCGTATACTGTATAGACAGAGGACAACACAAGAGTTACACATTCTGAAAATTGACTTATTTTCATCTTTGTGCCCATATTTATTTTTCCATTTCTATATAACAGTGAATTTTTTTTTTTTTTATTATACTTTTTTTTGGGACAGACCACTAGTAAAAATTTAACTGGGAGTTCTATCCAGTATCTTTCAATCAATATCACACATACAGTAATGTGTAAATTTGTACTCTTGTAATGGATATATGGAATACATAAGCATATGGCATATTGTTCAATACAGTAAGTGTAATCCAAAATGTTGCCATTGTTTACATCAGAACTTTCTGTCCATAAACTATGACACAATAGCTGCGTCCGAAATCGAATACTGCGTACTGGGTACTACATTTGAATTTGAACATACTACTCGACCGTTAGAAAAGTACGTTCTATATAGTATGAATGTGGGTAGTATGAATGGAATTCGGACGTACTACATCCGCCATGTTGACATTGTCACGTGACATACGTCGTCACAACAGCGCGTAAATTTAAAGAGCCCAATCTACTGAGCGAACAACGGTGATGTTTTTCGTTTTTCTTACCGCTTTCGTCTGCGTTTTTATGTCGTTTGAATTAACAATTCAAAGCAGGCGTCGGTCAGCTGTTCGCAGATCATGCCTTCGTTGACAGCTTGTAAATCCTTTACTAAAATAAATTTAGCTTTTAATTTTCTACCTCAGAATAACAGCAGCTACAGCTGTGAACAGAATGACAGACTGATTTTATGTAAGGATATAAAGTAATTTATTGTAATAAATAAAAATTACACAAAACAAACAAATGAATAAACTTGAATGAATGCTTAGACAAATACACACACACACACACACACATATATACACATAAATACACACATCACAATATATACATAAATACATACATATATACATTATAGACAATATACACACATATATAAATATATATAGTTAGATATAGATATATCAGCAAAAAAAATGTGTAACCTATTGAAATTTTATTCTAAAAAAAAAAAAAAAAACTACATATTTACAGACTGTAAACAGCATCATACAGGCTGCTGTCACTGGCCTTTGACATCCAAGAGCTGCATAACATTGTGCACAGAATGAGCAGGTCTGTGATGGGGATTTTGAGGAGGCTGATTGCCTTCTCCACCACAGATGACCTGGAGGCAGTGGAAGCAGCTTTTCTTCTGGTAGCTGGAACAATAGATGGCTGTCACATACAAACTGAACCTCCAGCAAGTGAAGCCCAATGTTATTTCAACAGGAAGTGGTTTCATTCTGTTCAGCTGCAGGTCACCACCATGGTAAGTACCTTGATATCTTTGTTGAGTATCCCGGGTCTGTGTATGATGCCAGGGTGCTGAAGAACTCTGGAGGCCTATCCACCTGCAGGAAAACACATCCTGGGAGATGGTGGGTATCTTTGTGTGAGTGTTCATCTGCCTCATCACAGCAGACAGAGAGGCTGAACACAATCCTGCACAGCTTTGATTCAACACCAATGATGCTCGTGCACAGAACATTGTTGAGAGAGCCTTCAGGATGATGAAGACCAGCTGTGCTCCATCTTCTTCTTCAAGGCCCTGGAAGTGAGTTCTGCCTTTGTCCAGATGTTGTTGCATGCTGTGCAGTGCTCTACAACCTCCGTCTTCTGAATGAGGACATTGCTGATCCAGAAGTTGTGTAGGATCATGACGATGATACACTGGAACCCCAAAACACAGAAGTCAGCACAGAAGAGCATGTGCGGGACAGCAGACGACCGTGTGCAGCTCTTCAAGAGCAGATTATCTGTAGGACAGTCAAACAGGTTAAGACTCTGCAAATCAGTTCATGTTCTCATAGTGCTATTGTTTAAGCTTGTGTAAGTTGTGAAGGTCATTTTAAGACTGTCAAATCAAGATATACATATATTAGTTATTTAAGAAATATAAATACTATAAAATCACATAAATATGTATAAATACACATGTAAGTATTTAAATTTAAACGTGTGTGTATTTATATATACTGTATACACATAAATATATTACACTCATAACTGGGAATTCATATTACAGTTGAAAATGAAAATTTTACAATTTGAAAATCTAGAAACATACCACATAACATATCATACCAACATATTTACAAGTTTAATTTTAAAATATGTATTACTTTATCCCTGGGTTATATTTTTGAATTCCACTTTTTTTCACTCATTTTTGATTCCCAAATTTAAAGTCCTCATCTACAGTTACTGAAATGAAGCTGCTGAAGTTTATTTTCCTGACATTATTATAGAAACGTCTTAAGAAATTCCCTTTTGCTGTTGCTTTAAGCTCTATTATACTACTTTATGAAAATGTTAATGTGGTTTTGTCAGAAGCTTTGTACTCTTATGCATGTAGAAATGAAAAATAAATAAATAAATACATAAAGAGAATAATTTGTGGCACCCATTCTCATGACAAAATTCTTCAGATGTTAAAAAAACAACTGAAAACTGCTACAAAATCAGTGCACACAACTGCTTCAAAAGTTATTTGCTATTAAGTACTTTGCAACTGACAAAATAGCAACTGGAAATACCTGGAAATTCATATTATAATATATAAAAAACAGCATAAATCATTGATGATCCTAACATAAATACATGTAAAGAGTGTGTGTAGTTAAGATTAATTTTAATTTATATACTTACTGAATTATGCTTTCCAGCGAATAGGGTTTCATCAGTGGATGAGAACAAGATTGTGTTCATCAGTCTCTGTAACATCAGAACAGGATTTACACATTACACATTACTGATGATTTACGCCTTGTAAGTTATCCAACATTTTTTTATCAAAATATCAACACTCGTAAAATGTAAATTAACTCGTTTCAATTACTTAAAATTTTGTAACTTTATATCATTAAATTACTTAACGAGCCGTCTGTAGAAAGCAGCCTTAACAAGCTGAAGCACAGCCTCTGATCGATAATGATTATTAAACATATTTTTAAACTCAATTTACAAAATAGTCTCATCAGTTTACAATGTGTAAAGCTTTAACAAATCAGTCGTTTACTTGGATTATGTTAAACAAGTACACTTTAACCACAATGAACGGCGTTTATCCATAAGGTACTTACACTTCAAAACAGCGGCGTCACGATCCTCCGATTTTTCCGTTATTTTCGAATATGAGTATGACGAGCCCTCTCCCGGTGCCTCATGGGATAGAGAAGTGTCCATCCTATGCATACTACGGAATTCGGCCGGAAGTAGTAGGCCATCCGGGTACATCTCGCCTACTGTTTTTCGAATACTGAGAATTCGGACATACTACTTGCTTCGCATACTGTTTTTTGCCTACTATATTGTATGGAAGTATGCGATTTCGGACGCGGCTAATGACTTATCATTCCGATGGCACTGACATATGGAGCCAAAAGAGTCTCAATAAAGATAAATGCACACACTACATTCACATATGCACACATAGGATTCATACATGCACACACATAATTCATAAATACACACACAGGATACACAAATGCGCACAAAATTCACAAATGCACACACACAATTTTAAAAGCACAGAAGATTCACAAATGCATACAAAATTCACAAATGCACACAAAATTCAGAAATAAACACACAATTCAGAAATGCAAACAATATTTACAAATGCACTCATGATTCACAAATGCACAGGACAAGATTCAGAAATGTATTTCTGATGCACACACACATATATCTTGATTTACAAACTGCTTGCGGTCTGTGAACTTCACTGCATTTGTGTGTATTTTGAGACTCCTCTGACTTGGCTAGACACACAAATGCCTTTTTTTAAACAGGGAATGATCAGCAACCAATCAGATATCTCCCTTGTTTTAGCCAATCACAAGAACGCACTCCACAGTGGGGGATTGTTTACTTATAAGCCAATCACACGAACGCGTTCACACAGCAAGATATGCATGTGGTGCAGCATATTATAGCCTACTTATTTATGAAAATACAGATGTTTAGAATGATTACAATTCAGGTTTATGTTTTATTATTTTTTACAAAATATAAATAAAAAAATGTCTCAATACATATAGCCCAGTGACTGCAGAATAAAAGTTAACCATGGATTCATAAATTTGCAATAGGCAATTATTTCATTTTATTGAAATATTTTAATGAAAGTAAAAAAAAAATACACCTTTTTGAATATTTAAATATATATAAATGTTCTTTTGGATGCAATATAGAAGTCACTTTAATTATAATATTCGGTCCCTACATGAAGAGAGAGTCAGTGGTCCGCTGAGAGAGGAAAGTGACTCTCCGGCTGCGAAAAGTGGGTTTCCAGCTGCGTGAGGATCGTGAGTCGTTTGCTCAACTTCGCTGCGTGAGGAATGTGAATCGTTCGCTGAAGAAAGTGAGTCGCTCGCTGCGTGACTCGTGAGGAAAGTGAATCGTTCGCTGAGGAAAGTGAGTCGTTCGCTGCGTGACTCGTGAGGAAAGTGAATCGTTCGCTGAGGAAAGTGAGTCGTTCGCTGCGTGACTCGTGAGGAAAGTGAGTCGTTCGATGAGGAAAGTGAGTCGTTCGCTGCGAGAAGAAAGTGACTCTCCGGCTGCGGAAAGTGAGTCTCCTGCTGCACAAAGTGGGTGTCCGGCTGCGCAAAGTGGGTCGCCGGCTGCGTAAGGTAAGTGAGTCGTTCGCTGAGGAAAGGGAGTCGTTCGCTGCGTGAGTCAAGTGAATCGTTCGCTGAGGAAAGTGAGTCGTTTGCTGATTGGCTTATAAGTAAACAATCCCCCACGTGGGGTGCATTCTTGTGATTGGCTAAAACAATGGAGATATCTGATTGGCTGCAGATCATTCCCTGTTTAAAAAAAGGCATTTGTGTGTCTAGCCAAGTCAGAGGAGTCTCAAAATTCACACACAAATGCAGTGTAGTTCACAGACCACAAGCAGTTTGTAAATCAAAATGTATGTGTGTGTGCATCAGAAATACATTTCTGAATCTTGTCCTGTGCATTTGTGAATCTTGAGTGGATATGTAAATGTTGTGTGTATTTCTGAATTTTGTATGCATTTGTGAATCTTCTGTGCTTTTTAAATTTTGTGTGTGCATTTCTGAATTTTGTGCGCATTTGTGTATCCTGTGTGTGTTTTTATGAATTATGTGTGTGCATGTATGAATCCTATGTGTGCATATGTGAATGCAGTGTGTGCATTTATCTTTATTGAGACTCTTTTGGCTCCATACTGACATGCTCATTGACACGGATATTTATTTTTGAGCGATTAACTAAGGATTTTGAGCAGCAGATTGGCTTTTGCAGGTAATCCATGGTGTTTTGCTATTTGTACGAGTTGTTTTGAGAAATGAACTTACTGTTTTGCAAATTGTGAGTTTGATTCGAGAAATGTACCAAAGCGACCTAGAAAAACTGTAATTGTGATGATTTTGGCTCACATTTAACAAAAACCCACCAATTCACTATCTCAACAAAATTGAATATGGTGACATGCCAATCAGCTAATCAACTCAAAACACCAGCAAAGGTTCCCGGAGCCTTTAAAACGGTCTCTCAGTATGGTTCACTTGGCTACACAATCATGGGGAAGATTGCTGATCTGACAGTTGTCCTGAAGACAATCATTGACACCCTTCACAAGGACAATAAGCCACAAACATTAATTGCTAAAGAAGCTAGCTGTTCACAGAGTGCTGTATCCAAGTATGTTAACAGAAAGTTGAGTGGAAGGAAAAAGTATGAAAGAAAAAGATGCAAAACCAACTGAGATAACTGCAGCCTTATGAGGATTGTCACGCAAAATAGATTCAGGAATGGACTGAGGCTGGGGTCAAGGCTTCCATTTATCTTTGGAACACAGTTTAAGATATTTTAGATTTAGTCTGAGAGCTCTCAGTCTCTCCATTGAAACTGTGTGTACGGTATACTGTCCATGTCCAGAAAGGTAAGAAAAACATCATCAAAGTAATCCATGTGACATCAGAGGGTCAGTTAGAATATTTTGAAGCATCGAAAATACATTTTGGTCCAAAAATAGCAAAAACTATGACTTTATTCAGCATTGTCTTCTCTTCCGTGTCTGTTGTGAGAGAGTTCAAATCAAAGCAGTTTAGTGATATCCAGTTCGCGAATTAATCATTCGATGTAACCTGATCTTTTTGAACCAGTTCACCAAATCTAACTGAATCGTTTTAAACGGTTTGCGTCTCCATTACGCATTAATCCACAAATGACTTAAGCTGTTAACTTTTTTAATGTGGCTGACACTCCCTCCGAGTTAAAACCCCACTTTAATTCAGCGCATGCAGCACAGCAAAAATAGACTCGGTACGTAAACGATCGCGGCTCTGCTGCAGACGCACTGCTCCTGGAACACACTGTCGGATCGCAACCACGTGCAGTAGAATCATGTGATTAACAGTTCCAAAAGCAGCAGACAGATCCAGCAAGATGAGTACTGAGGATTTGGAAGCTGCTCTTGCCAATCGCATGGGCTTCAGTAACCAAGAGCAGGGCAGTCTCAGTTGAGTGGCCACTTTTGAAGCCAGATTGGTTTCTGTCCAGGAGGTTGTTCTGTACAAGAAACATAGAGAGCTGGTTGAACACAACTCGCTCAAGTGTCTTTGCAATGAATGGAAGAAGGTATACTGGTCAGTATTTTTCTAGAAAGTGCTGGATTTACAGATGGTTTCTTAAGCATTGAGCTTACCCGAGCCTGCTTAAATGCTGATGGAAATGTTCCACAGTGAAGAGAGGTGTTGATAATGTGAGAAGGTGAAGGTATGACTGAAGAAGAAATCGCTTGAAGGAGGTGAGTGGGGATTGGATCAAGTGGACAAGTAATAGGATGATTGGACAGGATAAGTTTGGAAAGTCTGTCTCTGAGAGTGGAGAGGAGGAGGAAAGAGAGAGTGCATTCGTCGTTGTGAAGTTATCCTCAGTCTGCAGTTTGTAGAATTGGTCATTAATGGTTCGCGTCTTATTTGTGAAGAAAACTGCGAAGTCGTCAGCTGTAAGAGTCGATGGAGGAGGAGCTGGAGGCAGATTAAAAAGAGAAGAGAAAGTTTTGAAGAGTTTGCGAAAGTCACAACAGTTGTAAATTTTGTTGTAGTTGTATGATGTTTTAGCAGTGAAGACATTTGCAGAGAAGGAAGAGAGGAGAGACTGATATACACAGAGGTCGGTAGAGTTTTTTGATTTATGCCATTTCCTCTCTGCAGCCCTGAGTTTAGAGCGATGTTACGGAGAACATCGTACAGCCAGGGAGCAGATGGGGTGGTGCGTGTTTGTCTAGATGAAAATGGGCAAAAGTTGTCCAAGCAAGAGGTTAGAGTGGAGCAAAGTGTGTCGGTAGCACTGTGTCCAGAGCTGAAAACTGAGAGGGTGAAGGAAGTAAGGATGTAACCACAGAAGATAGGCGAGATGGAGAGAGTGAGCGTAGGTTCCGTCGAAAGGTGACCTGCATTGGAGTGTCACTTCAGGAGTAAGTGCGAGGTTAGCAGTAATGAGGAAGTGCTCTGAGGTGTGCAGTGGAGCAAATAAAGTGTTGTCCACGAAACAACAGGGTGTATAGATGAGGTCCAGTTGGTTGCCTGATTTGTGAGTAGCTTTAGAAGATGTTCGTGTGTTGAAGTCAACAGCCTGGCGTTTATCTAGGTGGATGCTGAAGTCACCAAGCAGTTCCAGAGGAGTAACATCTTCAGGAAATGAATAAGAGATGGAATAAAAATTTGCTCCTAAAACTTACTGCCAGATAAATTCTTCAAACAGTCGTACAAGAGGATGTGGTGTTGGTCCTTCAAGAGTCATTCAAAACCTATCTGTCCATAAAGCCTATACAGTATTGTTCAAAATAATAGCACTACAATGTGACTAACCAGAATAATCAAGGTTTTTAGTATATTTTTTATTGCTACGTGGCAAACAAGTTACCAGTAGGTTCAGTAGATTGTCAGAAAACAAACAAGACCCAGCATTCATGATATGCACGCTCTTAAGGCTGTGAAATTGGGCAATTAGTTGAAAGGGGTGTGTTCAAAAAAATAGCAGTGTCTACCTTTGACTGTACAAACTCAAAACTATTTTGTACAAACATTTTTTTTTTCTGGGATTTAGCAATCCTGTGAATCACTAAACTAATATTTAGTTGTATGACCACAGTTTTTTAAAACTGCTTGACATCTGTGTGGCATGGAGTCAACCAACTTGTGGCACCTCTCAGCTGTTATTCCACTCCATGATTCTTTAACAACATTCCACAATTCATTCACATTTCTTGGTTTTGCTTCAGAAACAGCATTTTTGATATCACCCCACAAGTTCTCAATTGGATTAAGGTCTGGAGATTGGGCTGGCCACTCCATAACATTAATTTTGTTGGTTTGAAACCAAGACTTTGCCCGTTTACTAGTGTGTTTTGGGTCATTGTCTTGTTGAAACAACCATTTCAAGGGCATGTCCTCTTCAGCATAGGGCAACATGACCTCTTCAAGTATTTTAACATATGCAAACTGATCCATGATCCCTGGTATGCGATAAATAGGCCCAACACCATAGTAGGAGAAACATGCGCATATCATGATGTTTGCACCTCCATGCTTCACTGTCTTCACTGTGTACTGTGGCTTGAATTCAGAGTTTGGGGGTCGTCTCACAAACTGAGACTGTCCTCCTCTTAAAAACGACCAAATAGGTCGTTTGTGCAAGCAGCATATTACGACCTATTATTACGTTTTAAAATCAAGCGCCCTCTAGCGGCCGTATTACGACAGTCTCGTTTGTCGGGTGTGTCGTCATCAAATGACCTTTGACTGTCGTTACCATCGTTACCACCCAAAAAAAGGAGGCGTGACCCAACATCTTACCATGCGTTGTTGTCCAGGTTTGTAAACAATTTTATTTTATGGTTTATTTTTTAAGGTACTGTTCTGATTGTCTGCAATTAATGTCAAAGTAAGTGCAGTTTGACGTTTTCTTTACAAATATGTTGTGAATGCCAGTGAACGAATGTGTGGCAATCGCAACGAATCTGAAATGACCAGTGACCACAACACTTACCATATTTTTTTTTTTACCATGATAACTGTTTTACTGTGGTATTTGTAGTTAAAAATCATTAACCACAATGCCATGCCTTTAATACCTTTTTGTAATGTAATTGTGATTCAGTGTTTTTTTTTTTCAGTTTTGCAGTTTCTTCATATCACATACATCTCCAGCTCCTACAACAACATTCAGTGTCCAGCAGCTCTTTATGATGCTCTCTCTCTCTCTCTCTCTCTCTCTCTCTCTCTCTCTCTCTTTCTCTCTCACTCTCTCTCTCTCTCTCATTTTCGTTTCCTATTTTTCTGAACTGTAATTCATAAATAAGTCACACATATTTTTCTTTCTTTCTCTTGTTCATCATGGCATATTTTCACAGCTCAGAATCAGATTTTGATCAGTTCTTGTATTAACAGGGAACTTGTACTCGAAGCTCAACTTGAAGAAGTTTTCAGTGAAGATGAAGTCCTTCAAAGGTTCGACACAGGTAATGTTGAAGATATGTAGTTATAACTGATTTACTTTAATTAATTTATCCTTACTTTATGTTAATAACCTTCCTTATAGTCCTTCCTTTCAAATATTTTGTTCACAGATCATTTCTAACACACTGTCTAAACATGTATGTATTAAAACAACAACAACAACTTGTTACTTTTTCTTTATTCCAGCTGAAAAGGAAGACCATGGGCCTGTCAAACCTTGTTTGTGGAGAGGGATGAATTTGACCATCTTGTGTGTTTACGGAGAAGACCAAAAGCTGCTAAGGCAGATATTTCCAGAGGTACGTCTGTGTTGATCTGAGCACCTCGACAGAACTTTACTGCAGTTACATTTTGCACCGAATTTTATGTTTTTTACTTTTTTAAATACCTCACGACCCCATCAGTACAAACCCTGTGCTATGTCAAAGTATTAATAATTCAAACAATTTCAGCAAATTCATATGATATTGTACAAGCGTACTCTCCAGCTTTTCCTCCTGCTGTCATTGACCATCGCCTCAGCTCTCATGCAGACTGTGTCAGGAAATGCTGTGTAACTTGTCATGTGACACAAAAGGGGCCGGTTGCGTAAACATAGCTATTATGTTAAGACTGTGACCAACTAGCAGTTAACCAAGAGATAATCATATTTCTTAGTAAAATTGGACCAATCTATGTTTTTGTAACTGACTTTAAACAATTATGACAAGTCTAGAGTAAATCAAATTATATGGCTAACTTTTTTAAAAATTAGTTTAAGCAGTTTATGCAACCGGCCCCAGGTCTTTAATTTATTTGACCAAATTAGATCATTTAAAGGTGTTTACAACAAGAACAATAACTATAATGACTATTTTAGCATCGCTACCAACAAATTATAAAGTTCTGTTTATTATTATACACGCTGCAGTTATGTTGTCTTTAACCACTAGCCCGTTGCTAGGGGGAAGTCGTGGCTTAGTGCTTAGAAAGTTTGACTCTTAACCATAAAGTTGTGGGTTTGAGTCTCGGCCCGGCAATACGACTTTTTTTGCGCTGCCCCCAACTGCTCACCGGGCACCGTAACATAAATGATCCCCACTGCTCCGTGTGTGTGTGTTCACTGCTGTGTGTGTGCACTTTGGATGGGTTAAATGCAGAACAAGAATTCTAAGTATGGGTCACCATACTTGGCTGTATGTCACGTCACTTTCATTTGTTGTCAATGTTTTAATTATTCATCATGTTATAAATTCAATTTTTTCCTGTCTTGCAGGATTTCTGACAGATTACTGAGTCCTTCTCCATCAGCTCTCCACAATAGCAGCCCTTCCAAAAGCATCCACATCACTCTCTCTTGTGTGGCACATCTGCTCTCAGTCGTTAGCATGTCTACTTGTATTATTTCTCCTCTAGTCAACACTCCCATCTCTACTGTGAACACTCCTGTCACTATCACCATCCCACCTACTGTATTCTATATGCCATATATATATATATATATATATATATATATGTGTGTGTGTGTGTGTGTGTGTGTGACCTTTAAGGTCATTTAATGATAGAAATGCATTTTCCAGCTGAAAATGATTTATAAAATATAATTATTAATAACCGTTTTAGTTTGTCTTGCATATGTTCACAACAGAAGCGATCAGTGATTACAAGAGATTAAGAGGTAATCATGTGAAATATTAGTCTTAACAATATTTTTCTAATTAGTTAATCACTTTTAAATGAAAGAAAAGAATATGATTTCAGCTGGTGCCTTGCAACTCCTGGTTTGTAAAAATATTATTTGGCATTTTATAAACTTCTCTGCAAACAAATTGACAATTTTTATTTATTTATTCATTTTTTTATTTTATATATATATTTTTATATTAGCCAATTTAGTTTTAAAGGGATTTTCTATTACATAATTCTGTCTGTACCTATTAGTTACTTTATCAATCAGTAATTTTTAAAAGTTGTTATATTTCACAATAATATATTATTTTTTTGTTTTTATTTCTTCATAGTGACAAACTAGAGAGAAAGAATGGTGTTATTTGCATTGTTTGTCTGAAAAGTTTGACATATCAATAAACACTGATATGGAAATTACTAAAAAAAAATTATCCCTGTGTTTTTTAAATTGTATTTATTTATTTATTTTTATTATTATTTTCCTTTTTTTCTGTAGTTTAACTGGTAGAGCTAAAAATTGCAAGATTGTAAATACATCTCCAAAAAACACACAAGTGATTAAATGTATACATTTAATACACTATAAATATATAAATATAATATTATTTTTTCATACAGTATATGCAAAAATGTTGAGCTTAAATATTGTACATTAATATTAGGGTAAAGAATGTGTATAATCGCAAATATGAGGCCCTTGTTTGAAAATAAATAACTGTAATCAACAAATCTATTGCTGAATCAGGTTTACCCCACAATGCAAATCCGTCATTTTAGTTTTATATTTAGTGGGTGAAAATAAATTCACCACAAGAACCCGGAAAAGCCTGTCATGAATGGCCGTATATGGACAAGTAAGGGTGTCGCTTCTGCTCAACTGGATTTTCATTGGCTTTGAAATCCACTTGGCACTCGAGGACTCGCTGTGACTGGACTTTCTTTTAGCCCAAATTAAAAAACGTTTAATGTTGCAAAGTAAATTTTGCTGTAATTATTACGTCAATAGTACCTTCAGTTAACAATGGTGCATTGCTATATTTTGTGAAATTACCTCTTTACCGAGATCCTAACCTTAAACCTGAACATAACTTAATTGAACTACAAAAAACAGCGCCATGACTTTCACTTTCCATCGATAGAATGGCTAAGGCTTATGGGCAATGTAGTTTAAAATGTTTAATAATGAAATTGTGAAAAATACTTCTTTTTTTAAACAAAGGGATATCTAAGCATGTTTATTGTGCAAAGTTATATGACATATGTGAGAGGCAGGCTGACATTTTTTATTTTACTAAGAGTACTTTTATAAACACATGTATAGCACTTTTCTATGAATGTTTGAAAGCTGTGCCAAACATTATTTAGTAAACATAGCATAATGAGTTGTCCTACCAATTTTCTTTTTGAAACTATAATCAGATTTTGATTTACAGCCATTTGGAATGTTAATTGTTTTGCTCTTCAAGGGGACTCTACTGGGCCCCTGGGGATGGAAGGGCAGGAAAAAAATGCACAGCTCTATTCTCATCATTGGCAACAAACTGTTGAGACACATTTTGTAGGTTGTCTTTTCAAAAGCATACCATTATGTAAGTTGGAAGTCATAGTTATCTTAGAATTAAGACACCAGAAAATCAACATAAGTGCCCATTTGGAAAGAGCTCAATTTATTTCATAAGATCAAGAGCAATAATACAGTGCTAATAGTAAACAAAGACAACAAATACATATTCTGACATTTCATCAGACAAGGCCAATGTGTCATTCAGTAAGACAATGTGTGACAGTGTGCAGTTTATGGTTCCATACAATTCATGCAATTTAAAGAATCATAATATAAAATACCTAATTCATAAATCTCTGTAAAGAATGTCTCATCTTTGTCCTGCTCAGGAGCTAGACATCAGTAATGTGCATGAACATCTTCATTATAATACAGAACAGGATTCATGTTGATCTTTCCTTGATTCATCACCTTCAGTTGTGCATGAAGTCCATGCAGTCTCTTCTAATGCAGCTCTTCATCTAACTGAATTTCATTAATATTACTAAATGTTCATGTCTTCATCAAAACAACCATGGTGATTATATGTGTTGTTTACAAAATTAAATGGTGTATCTACCAAAAAACCATCTCTAGTACAGAATATTCACCATACTTGATTATCCAACACCATACGCAATATTTTACTAGGATGCAGCATGAAGACAGATAAAGAAGCATATTAAGACAAATTATATTCAAGTGAAATAAAAATGGGTTACATTAAAACCATTTTATTTTAATCAGATGAAGAAACCCAGATGAAGGCATGGTGAAATGTCTTGAGCACCAAAGAATCACATCCAGTTTCCTTCTCATCATCAGAGCTCTCCTGGTTTTCTTCAAATCCATGTCTCTATCATGATCTTCTTCAATGTCATAAACAATTTGCAATTGTTATCCAGCACAACAATACAACTGATGAACAAGTCATGTGACCAATTCAAATCAAATCATTTTATTATCACAATACCATGAATGCAAGTATACAGGTGGTAAAATGCTTTTCTGCAAACTGCAGCATGACAAGTACTGAATATATTTGCAACACATATACAGTATCAAAAATATAAACCGTATACATAAGAGCTCAATACAGGTAGAAAATATAGTGCAATACTATACTATACAGAGAGAACAAAATGAAAACAATTAACAACAATCACTGTATACTGTAGATATACCTCTGCCCACTGCTCCGGGTGTGTGTTCACAGTGTGTGTGTGTTCACTGCTCTGTGTGTGTGCACTTCGGATGGGTTAAATGCAGAGCACAAATTCTGAGTATGGGTCACCATACTTGACTGTATGTCACGTCACTTTCACTTTCAGTACAGTATGAATTAGTGCAAACAGAATATCAGGTTGCAGAATAATAGTGAGTCAGAGTCCAGTCAGTGTAGCTGATAGAGTGCAGTGCACACAGTATGAGGCTGCTGGTGTGTGTATGTGTGTGTGTGTGGTGTTACTGGTACGAGTTCAGTTCAGTCTGATTGCCTGTTGAAGGAACTTGTTTTGCAGTCTGCTGGTGCTGGTTCTGTGATAATGTCTGTCTGATGGTGATGTTGAGAGCAATCCATGGCTCGTGTGGCTGGAGTCTCTGACGGTCCTCAACAAAAGAAAAACCTTGCGTAGATGTCCTGGAGAGACAAAATCATTGTGTCAATTATATATTATTATTATTTAGAATTGTTGTAATGGACATACCATTGATTCCTGTTGAAGGTTGTTGGAGGTATGGGCTCTCAGTTGTGAAGTTTCTTTTATGGCCGTAACATCTGTGCAGTCACACAGCTGTTTGGGAATTCAGTCTTCACAGTTTCAGGCTGCAGCGCTGCATTTGGTGACCATTGACTCCTCCATCTCTGGCCTCAGACCCGCTTCTCTTTAGTCTGGAGTGAAGACAAATGTTCTCAGTACCAGCTTTCCTTCTACTGCAGTCTTTCTGTACAAGTAGAAAATAATAAAAACAGTCATAACAAATCAGTTATGTATTGAAAACTCATAGTACATATGAAGACTTCAGATGCAAAGGCATCTAAGTTCCACCTGAAGTTTTCTTCTAAAATTCTTCTTAGAAGAACATTTCATACAGAACTTAAAGGCTTTTGCATCTGAAGTCTTCATATACAACACATCTCGTTCTTCATTTCTCCATCAACTGACTTCATCCTCCTTCAAAAACTGTAAGTCCATAAGAAAAATAGTTTTGGTGAATACAGGTGCAGGTGTCAGTACTCACCATATTCAGTCATTTTCTGCCCAAATTCCAGAAATGATGCCCTGATGATTTGTTCATTCTAGGACTTATAAAAAGATGTATATGTGAAAAATGATAATTGCTGACTTGAATAGAGATCAACATCATATGCTGTACTAATGCATTGCTTGAATACAGACACATCAATGGGGATGAGCACCTTTTCACTCTTTTCTGTTTGGGCACAATAGAGCCATGTTCATTCCTCATCCCCAACAGGACTGATGTTCTTTGTGTTTTTGCTCTTCAGCTGTAAAACAAAAATATGTCTATTAACCCCATGTTTAATTACTATTGCTTATTACATATGAATTAAGACAGATATAATTAAGTAAATTCACCAAAAGATTCAGGTTAGAGGATTAAATGAATATTGATTACAATTTTCTACAAACCTTTCTTGGAGAGGGCTGATCATGACAGGAACTTGCTGAGCCACACTAGTAGACATTCAGTTGACAAACCTGAAAGAGGCCATCATGCAACCATCCGCTCTGTTTGTACCTTACAACAGAGCAAGAGAGAATGTGTGAGTGAGTGGAGAGAGTAAAGGACTAAGATGAAGACAAACAAGCAAAGAAAGGCAAAATCTTGCGTTTGAGTTTAACAAAATGAGAGGGAAGAAAGCTGTATCTTCAAGCTATATTATTCTCAATTATTTTCTACACTATAACATGCAGCAGGATTGTTGTAAGCAGTTTAAAGACCTCTTCATACCAAGGATGAGTCCATACTTAATGACACAGAGGAACAACATCAGTGGAATATATTTTCCAGCTGATGAACATTAAACAGTCAATCAAAATGCACATTTCAAAAGCTTGATCATTTAAAGTGGCAGACATCAACGTCGCTGCAGTGTGTATATTAATAAACATAACTTTATCATTGGTTGATGTTGGTGTGGATGCTAAAATAGTTATTGTAGTTACTATTCTTGGTGTGAACAGCCTTAAATGATCTAATTTGGCCAAATTAACTGAAGATCTGATGTGTCACATGACAAGTTACACAGCATTTCCTGACTTGCTTTTAAACAGACGTGTTCAATTAAAATCAACATGGAAATAAAGGCAGACTGTGAGGTGCGGACAGATATCATGTACTGTTAGAACGGGTTAAGACGGTGCTAATAAAGAATACAGTGGACTCAATATAAACTTTAGGATATAACGCTCTGACTACTTAAAATGGACACAGTCTGCATGAGAGCTGAGGCGATGGTCAATGACAGCAGGAGGAAAAGCTGGAGAGTACGCTTGTACAATATCATATGAATTTGCTGAAATTGTTTGAATTATTAATACTTTGACATATCACAGGGTTTGTACTGATGGGGTCGTGAGGTATTTAAAAAAGTAAAAAACATAAAATTCGGTGCAAAATGTAACTGCAGTAAAGTTCTGTCGAGGTGCTCAGATCAACACAGACGTACCTCTGGAAATATCTGCCTTAGCAGCTTTTGGTCTTCTCCGTAAACACACAAGATGGTCAAATTCATCCCTCTCCACAAACAAGGTTTGACAGGCCCATGGTCTTCCTTTTCAGCTGGAATAAAGAAAAAGTAACAAGTTGTTGTTGTTGTTTTAATACATACATGTTTAGACAGTGTGTTAGAAATGATCTGTGAACAAAATATTTGAAAGGAAGGACTATAAGGAAGGTTATTAACATAAAGTAAGGATAAATTAATTAAAGTAAATCAGTTATAACTACATATCTTCAACATTACCTGTGTCGAACCTTTGAAGGACTTCATCTTCACTGAAAACTTCTTCAAGTTGAGCTTCGAGTACAAGTTCCCTGTTAATACAAGAACTGATCAAAATCTGATTCTGAGCTGTGAAAATATGCCATGATGAACAAGAGAAAGAAAGAAAAATATGTGTGACTTATTTATGAATTACAGTTCAGAAAAATAGGAAAGGAAAATGAGAGAGAGAGAGAGAGAGAGAGAGAGTGAGAGAGAAAGAGAGAGAGAGAGAGAGAGAGAGAGAGAGAGAGAGAGAGAGAGCATCATAAAGAGCTGCTGGACACTGAATGTTGTTGTAGGAGCTGGAGATGTATGTGATATGAAGAAACTGCAAAACTGAAAAGAAAAAAAACACTGAATCACAATTACATTACAAAAAGGTATTAAAGGCATGGCAAATGTGTTACTTAACTAAAGAGTACACAATAAGCACAGTTACTGTGGTGAAAAGCATGGTAACGTGTTTATACTACAAATACCAAAGTAAAACTACAGTTATGACGGGAGATACATTGAGTTGTGGTTACTGAGGTTTTATAACACGTGACATGGTTCAGCGACATGTTACTATGGTAAAAACATGGTAAATGCGCGACTTTTACATGACCTCTTTCCACCACAGGCGAATTTCAAACGAATATCACAATGAAAACTAACTTTATAAAGCTGCAGATTTCGATTAAATGATTTGAACGTCAAACTGGTTTAATAGGACATACAGTGTCCAGTATCGATTTGAAAATAAAAACTCATATTATTCATAAACGATCGACTACTTTATGAGACGGGAGAAAACCTTACCTGTACATGTCTCGAAGTCATCTAAAATCCATATCATCAAAATCCACGAACATCTGGGAGAGTTTAAATCAAACAATTCAAAACGCAAATAGCAAACATGTTAAAATAAACCCACAATGCATTTAGGCGAAAGTTCATTTATCATACCTCCTGTTGCCAATAGGGGCGCTAATTTAGAGAACGCTCGTGTGGGTCGTATTTATGGATAGTGACAAACGACCCATACGGTCGTATGAGTTGGAGGACTTGTTGCACAAACTGCCTGTGGCCCTTGGACCCAAAAAGAAAAATTTTACTCTCATCAGTCCACAAAATGTTCCTCCATTTCTCTTTAGGCCAGTTGATGTGTTCTTTGGCAAATTGTAACCTCTTCTGCACATGCCTTTTTTTTAACAGAGGGACTTTGCGGGGGATTCTTGAAAATAGATTAGCTTCACACAGACGTCTTCTAACTGTCACAGTACTTACAGGTAACTCCAGACTGTCTTTGATCATCCTGGAGGTGATCATTGGCTGAGCCTTTGCTATTCTGGTTATTCTTCTATCCATTTTGATGGTTGTCTTCCGTTTTCTTCCACGTCTCTCTGGTTTTGCTCTCCATTTTAAGGCATTGGAGATCATTTTAGCTGAACAGCCTATCATTTTTTGCACCTCTTTATAGGTTTTCCCCTCTTTAATCAACTTTTTAATCAAAGTACGCTGTTCTTCTGAACAATGTCTTGAACGACCCATTTTCCTCAGCTTTCAAATGCATGTTCAACAAGTGTTGGCTTCATCCTTAAATAGGGGCCACCTGATTCACACCTGTTTCTTCACAAAATTGATGACCTCAGTGATTGAATGCCACACTGCTATTTTTTTGAACACACCCCTTTCAACTAATTCAACTAATTGCCCAATTGCACAGCCTTAAGAGCGTGCATATCATGAATGCTGGGTCTCATTTGTTTTCTGAGAATCTACTGAACCTACTGGTAACTTTTTTGCCATGTAGCAATAAAAAAATATACGAAAAACCTTGATTATTCTGGTTAGTCACATTGTACTGCTATTATTTTGAACAATACTGTATATAAAAAAGTCTTAATATATAGTAGGCTATTTCACAATACTTTATGTTATTCTAAGTCTTTTTTTTTTACTCAAGCAAAGTCTCTCAGCACCTGACACCTTGTAATTCTGGAGACTCCAGGGAAGTTGCAGGTCTGAAAAATGGTGGCGCTGTTGACTTAATGCTCCCTGATAGTTTCACACATAATTCTTCACTTTAATTCTTAATTATTTTGCAGTTAACGTATTTCTGTTCTTCCCCACCTGTATTTTTTTTTTCTTTATGACCCTTCTGACTCATGTCTTAACTTTGCAATTACTGTATTGCTCTAATTTTGAATATTTCTCATGGGGATTTAATAAATTTTCAGTCTGAGTTAAACCTCTTTTTTGGCTCATTTTATCAGTAAAGGAAAACATGCTTAATAATACTGCACACCTGAATATATTAATACATTTTTATTTTTCTTCACCCGGCCTTCATAGTCAATTACATATATATCACACTCATTGCCTTCTCTAGTGCAGTTCAACCAAGTCTCATCCAATTTGTCGATATTTGTATATATATCACAAATCCCGGAAAATATTTGTTGTAGTCCAAACAAGTTGTTCGTTGTAGTTTTTGAAAAGTGTTTTTGAAAAAAAATTGTTAAATAAAATATTTCCTTTTGAATCAGACTTTGAGCTTTGTAACTTTGCAGACATTTTTTATGCTGAAACAGCAACAGACTAACTAAAGTTGAAAAAGTGAAAAAGCATAATAGCACTCCTTTAATAGAGATTATTAAGCAGTTCATAAATACAGCTTAAAATGTTTTGTTCTTGAGCAAAGTGCAATCGTTGTATTTACATACTTTTTTTACATACTTTTTATAATGTATAAATTATTAATTTATTTACAAACCAGTTTTTTTGGGAGTTGTCAGTGGTTCATGAGATCATTAAAGAGCCACACAGATGGGAAATCAAAAATTACCTGTATTACAGTGTATGATGTAGCTGTCCATCAGTGTAAACAATGTGCAAAGTAATTAAACCAAAAAGTACACGATTTATAAAGTTATTGGCTTCTAAAGTAAGGAGTCGACTCTGAATCGCTGAAACGAGTCGTTATAGATTTCAAATCTTTTGCCCATCTCTATGTACGTCACTAGGAACACTTTGTATAATAATCTCCGCCTACCGTGTTGGGAGAAATGGAACTCTGACCTGCCCCACCCCCCACACAAACGCTCTGGTTGGTGTGATAGCATCCTGTCGAGGAGACAGTGTTTTTAATTGTAAAGGCAAGTTTGTTTTATTTTCACTGCCAAAGAATGAAGAACAGAAGAACCAATGGCTAAAATTCATTTTTACCACAATACCAGAGCAGTACAACAAATCCTTGTTGTGTTCACAACATTTCACTGATGACTGCTTTTCTAATCTCGGTGAGTACACGGCGGGATTTTCAAAGCGTTTGGCCATAAAAGAGGGTTCATTACCAACTTTATTTAGACCAACGAGCATCTCCGAATCACAACGCGAAGTATGATTATGAAGTTATGTGTTTGTTTTCTCCCGAGCGTCTTATCAGTATGTGTGCTGTCTACAGCCTGTCTGCGCTGATCTTAATTTACAAAAACGTCATTAAAATGAAGTGTAACTCCGTGAATACTCAACGAAGAGACATGATAGAGATATCTATAGAAAGCTTGACATGTCTACTTTAAAACTAAACAAGTGCTGCCGAAAACAGATATTCTGTGATAAAGTAATCCATATGAAAACAACACGATGTCTGTTTTTCATGTCTCCCTTCGTTATATCTAATGTGACCACACCCCCGCGTTGAACGCGCTATTCAGATTCAAACTGAAGCCCGCGGCTTGAATACTCCCACACAGAAGAAAAAGCAGCAAGACTGTTCAAGTTTTTTATTTTACTGTTTGCTACGCGGTAAGAGGAATAAGACATAATTCACCCCAAACAGATACTAACGCATTGTTTACCCTGAAGTTGTGTGCGGAACAACCAATCAAAACTGTCAGTTGAACAATCAGAACACAGTATGCAACCGAAAGGTGGGGTTAAGGAAACTGAATCTTTTGAACAGCTTCGCGCAAACCATTTGGGGATCTCTGAGAATTGAGGTAATTTTAAAATGATATTTTGACAAAATGACAATGTTTTTTAACCTTGGATGGATTTAAACCTAATGTACAGGACTTATAAACAGTGATAGGAAGCTTAGAATTTTCATTTTACTGGCTCTTTAAGAAAGTGAAATTAAATGATTAATAAACTATTTAAGTGTAAATATATAAATCTTATTATTTAGACACATGATTTAATAACTGCTTTATTAACATATATTCCTGCTGTAATTCACGATTAAGTCTGATTTTTATAAAACATGTACTAGTTGCCAGCCATCTTTTTTTGTGATCTCATTTAAAGTGAGAACTATTTATAAATATTAAAGCATTCACAAAGGAGATTTATAGGATCATTAATCTTCCAAACAGAAAAGTTAACACAACACAGAGGGATACAGAACACAGAAATATTTTTCTCAAGATGCAAAAAATTAAACTGTACAGCTATACATTTACATTACATTTACATTTATTCATTTAGCAGACGCTTTTATCCAAAGCGACTTACAGATGAAGACAGTGGAAGCAATCAAAAACAACAAAAAGAGCAATGATATATAAGTGCTATAACAAGTCTCAGTTAGGTTAACAGTACACGTAGGATGGGTTTTTAACTAATATAATAAATAAAAAGAAAACAGATAGAATAAAAAAATAAAAGAATAGAGCAAGCTAGTTAGAGGTCTTTACACATACACACAAACATACATATACAATTGCATAATAAATGAAAAGAAAATAGAATACAAAAAGATTAGAAAGGTAGTTAGATTTTTTAAAGAATAGAATTAGAATAGTGAGTGTTAAAGTTAGAGGGTCAAATAAAGATGGAAGAGATGTGTTTTAAGCCGATTCTTGAAAATGGCTAAGGACTCAGCTGCTCGGATTGAGTTTGGGAGTTCATTCCACCAGAAAGGAGCATTTAATTTAAAAGTCCGTAAAAGTGACTTTGTTGCTTCTTTGGGATGGCACAATCAAGCAACGTTCACTTGCAGAACGCAAGCTTCTAGAGGGCACATAAGTCTGAAGTAACGAATTTAGGTAAATGGGTGCAGAGCCAGTGGTAGTTTTGTAGGCAAACATCAATGCCTTGAATTTTATGCGAGGAGCTATTGGAAGCCAGTGCAAATTGATAAACAGAGGTGTGACGTGTATTCTTTTTGGCTCATTAAAAATTAATCTTGCTGCCGCGTTCTGAATATATTCTATACACTTGATAATTTTTTTTAATATAAACCTACGCAATTATAGTATATGCAGTATATATATATATATATATATATATATATATATATATATATATATATATATATATATATATATATATAAAAAAAATTCAAGTGCACAGTTTCCTTTTATTGCATTTTTAAATAAATATTTCTGAGTTCTGTATCACTCTGTATTCTGTTTGTTTGTTTGTTTATTTATGTATTTATTTTTCTTAGGAAGATAACTGAGAATTTAATCTCCTTTGTAATAAATGTGCTTATAAATCAAGAGCAGGTTATTTCTGTATTTCTGAACTGCTTACTAATGACTATTAATTTCGGGATGAAACTTTATAAAGAATGAACTGACTATTTGCTAATGCTTAGCTAATGAGTGCAGTTATTATAAAGTGTTACTAATGCATTTAATAATGTTAAAAAATGAGACATTATTTTACAGTGGTACCAAATCCTTTAATGATTTATAAGTGTTTTGTAATCATTTTGTTGACCTATAAGCATTTGTGAAATAGTTTTGCTTGCATTACAGCTTAGTCTTCATTTCTGAGCTGAACTGTTTTACTGTTACATCCATAAGATTGTGTAAATTCAGATAAATCATGTCACAGGATGTCGGTCATAGGTCATTATCAAATGAGTTATTTGCAACACAAATATAATTTTTTGTATTTTTAAATCCCTATAAGTGTCAGAAAAGGATAAGGCCTAAGAGATTTCTTAAGCTTTAATGAAAAAATAAATAAATAAAAAAAATTAATAAAAACACCATAAGCAACAACAAAAACAACACAAATTAAACTAAAATACAGATTTTTTTTCTAGTGATTCAAGAGATGTTTATGT